>NW_005842540.1:416384-431815 GCF_000455745.1 Alligator sinensis
CCTTATTGTTGATATCAGTAACAAGGAAGTAAATATAGCTGTGGCCATCTAGATGATTGAAAGCATGTGTGTTTAGGTGCTACGTTTTTTTTTCAGTTCTATCTTGGCATGCTGTTTTTCTTGCCTATGTGTATTTTCGTACTGTGCTCATCACTTTAACAGTGATCTTTTCTTAACTTGTGAGCTAAGCAGTGTTGAGCTTATTCAGACTCTCAACTGGAATTCCTGGGTCCTGTGTTCATCGAGTTCTGGAGAATTGTTGCACCCTTAGAATGACTGCAAGGAATGTCCCAGCTTGAGACCAAAGAGCCGCTGTGCTCAGATATGCCATATTCTGAGTGAGGCATCAAGCCAATCAAAGATGACTGAAACCCTTTTACTAAGAATAGGAAGGTTAATTGGTTCCTAACCGATGGAGTTCTTAATTGTAAACAACTTCATTTGTCTCCCAAAACTCATGATTGTATTTCTGATGTAAAACATGATTGCAGCTGTCTCTTGATCCCTTCATCAACTGATAAGTAATGTGTTGCTATTTTTCCTGTGAAGAAATATTACATTTAAGTACTTGGTGACCCCTAAGTGTCCTCCATCTGCCTTAGGGTAAAGTACTGTTTATAAGATGTGTGTGCATTCCTGGGGTGAATACTGACGTGTGTCAGTCTTTAAAAGTAATTGAACAGTTTCTTTTTCTTTCTGTTTCTTCCCCAGGTGTCCTTTGTGGCTCACGTTGCAGGTGGCCTGGCTGGGATGTCCATAGGTTACGTCATTTTCAGCTGCTTTGATAAGAGCTTTATAAAAGATCCGCGATTTTGGATTTCTATTGTTGCTTATTTGGTCTGTGTTGTGGCTGCTGTATTGTTTAACATCTTTCTTTCACCTGCAAACTAAACCAAACTAATCGTGAAAGAATTGTTAAAATCTTCAGGGAACTGACATAAAAAACTTGTCATTTTTGTATAACTACAGAAGGACTCTGTAAATGTAGTCTTTTTTTAAACAGTTTTTAGATTTTTAAAAAGTCACCTTGACAGTGATCCTGTCTCGGAAATTAAATGTTTTTACTAAAATATATAACGTAAAAAAAAAAACCCCAAAAAACCCAAACCCCCCCCACCCCCCCCCCGCCCCAATAAAGCCTTTTCCATATTATTGCTTTGTATACAATTGAACTAAATAAAATGGTTCTTGGTTGCTTTTATAGATTTCTTTTCTACTTTGTTTTAAACCGAGTTGCCTTTGTGATGTGACTAAATACGAGATATCAGAGATTACTTTTTCACGTAATTTTTCACGTTTTTTACCAGTGTTCCGGTCTCAAAACTAGCGATCAGTAAAACGAAGTAATCTTTTTAGAAGATGGTGTAAGGTTTTACAGCTGTATATTTATTTACATACTTGATGTATATGCTGCCCGTACCAACAAAGGCTCAGGGCAGCTTATACTAAGAGGCAAAATAACTTTTATAAAAGCAGATTGACTATTAAAATAAGACCTAAAACAAAAGCCCCCTCCCCAGCTTATCTCTGCTTGCTAAATTCCTGCCAAATTAGGAGGGTCTTAAGGCATTTCAAGCTCGGGCTCTGGCACGCCTCAAAGGGGGAGGGAGTTCTGGAGTTGAGGGAGTCCCTGCTGAAAATGTCCTCCGTGCAGCTGCACCGAGCAGACACTGACATTGGTGCATTGATGGTACTTGCAGGAGGGTGGTCTTGGCTGACTTCAGGGATTGTGATGGGCTGCGTAAGGGAAAAGGCTGTCCCCTAAGTGTGTTGTGGGTAAGGGAAAAATACACAGTGTAGAACAGATAGGGTTTTTCCTTCATCTTTCTCACCTTATAATACAAGCCCCATTAACTTGGTCCGAGCAGTGGGATCCAGTGCGCTGTTCTGTTCCTGCAGTCAGTGGCACTCTCTGCAGACAGAGGAAGTTTTCCTGGCAGCTTGTCTTTAAATTTAAAAAGGTTAGGGGGATTATACATAGAGCTACGGCAAGCCTGCCTTTCTGTAGGGTTCCTTGGACTTTCCTCCAAACTGGCAAATAATAGCTCCTTTTGCAGACAACATAACCTGTGTGGATCATGAAAACGTAACCTAGGGCTGGAAGGAGCTCTTTTGACTCCAGTCCCCTCCTGTTGCACATACCATGCACCATCTTCACTCATGAAATAAATTATTTGCACCCAATGTGGATTAGTTGTGTGCCCTGGCTGCTCCTTTGGCAGGCTGTTCCAGCGATTTGGGAGCCCTAAGCACTATGTCTGTCTTGGATTTTGTAATCCAGGAAGGGCAGAGACTCTCCCTCTGATGCCTCTAGGGTGAAAGAGAGGTTGGTTTGTACTGAATTTACTTCTCTCTTACAGGAACCTCCTGGCACTGAAATACTGAGCCTGTTCAGACTGGCTCTTTGTTCTGCATTTTATATAACCTTGAGAAGGAAAGGGAAGGGTTGCATGCCATGGTGAAGTCCAGATAGAAAGGGTTCTAGAGGCTGGTACCTGAGACTTGATTCATCCACACCAGCAAAATTGGCAGCAGTATATGCTGTAGATAACAAAATGGCCTGTTTCTAGGAGAAACATACCAAAGCATGAAATACTCATCATCATAATAGTCAGTATTCTCATGAAAATGGAATTACAAGTATTGCTACATAGAGTAATTTGATGAGTCTTTAATTTCCCCGACTAAGAAGTCCAGGATGACACTATTCCAGTCGACGGTTATATCAGTTTCAGTGAGTTAAAGATTTCTTGAGCATAATATTATGTATTGTGGAAGCGAATGTTTCTCTTGCCACCTATCTTTTAAAGCAAAACAAAACCAAGTTCCTTGAATTATTGAGTCTGTCCACTCCACTGCTATAAATATCCTAACTGGGGAGAATTTAGGGATTTAGGTGGATTAATATTCTGTCTTTTTAATTGATATTAAAAGCTTTTGATGAGAAGGAAACATGTTTAGAAAGGTGTTTTAAGTAGCACTCGAAATGGATGATGACAGACCTAATGGAAGAAGGCCCTTCTGGTGCTTATGGGCATGACCAATCACACTAGGATAAAGTTTCATTCAACTGTGAAATCGGACATGACCGATTGATTGTTACTCGCTGCCAGGATATTGATTAGCTCTGGAGAGCTTTCGGCACAGGAAGCTTGTTAACGCTGTACAATGCACTGGTTGTTACAGGAACTTGGTTTTTATGCAATGAATGGACGAGAATAAAACTAAGCAACTGGGCGTTGCTAGATGTAGCATGCCATAACTGTCCACTCCGGTGATTTATTTTACTTTTATTTTTTTTAAGGCCTGATTGTAGGTTGTTAACGGACAGCCTTGTCTAGTGATCCACCACACCGGTGCACTGGGCTGACCAGCTTTGCTACAAGAAAAGCTTTGCACAAAAAAGTTTTCTGTCTTCCCAACTTTTCCCCAGATATTCTAAAATGTAACATGTCTGGCTTTTTATAAGACCTTGATGCATCAATTGCAAATGTAAAAGTATTTAGAAATCTGGTGTCCCAAAGTGCATCTTGTCCACAATGTCGTCTTATGTTCAAATTGATGTAAATTGTAAAAAGTTTGCAGATATACAACATGTGTACAGTTTAAAATCCTCTTGCACTGATTATTGCTTCCATCTATAGCTAATATGTGTGTTTGTCCCAGGGAATTGTTACAAAAGAAAAGAAGGAAGAAGAAACCTTTTAGACTCCTGGAGTTTTGAGTTTTTTGATTCAGAAAAGGATTGTTTTATTGTAGCAGTTCAACTTTGGTCAGTTAATTTTTTGCTAGAAGCCATTGCATTGTAGATTGATTTTTCCTGCCTCCCCTCCAACTATAAGTTCAGTGTACAAAGCACGCATTTAATGCTCCATTTAATGCTGCAGCAGTGAAAGAAGCACTTTTTGGAAATGATGTGAAATCTCTCATAAATGGAAGATAATAGACACTGACGGTCTTGGATACTGTGGTGGTCTTACTTGACTTACCTTGGTAAAGGAAAGGTATGTTTTTATTCCTTGTATTTCTTCTATCCAGTTGTTTAAAAAGCTGATTGAAAATACATTTTTCCTCTCTCTTAGGCTGTTTCATTGTAAGTCTTGCTTTGTCAGTGTTGCAGTGTTCTATCTTCAATCTCCATTTAATTCTTCGTGAAACTTCTATCCTCTAAAGAGGAAATTATTTAAATCCTAGCAAAACCAGTTGCATCCAAAACCATCTTTGTCTGTATTTAATCTGAGATTCATCTCTATTTTTAATACAGTTGAGCCTATTACGTTATACTTGCTGCATATTTTATATTAAAACTGCCAACATAATTGAATTGTTTTATCATTACACATATATATTGTAAAACAGCTCTACACTTTTATCAATGCAATGCATAAAATTCAATACATGTTTAAAATACTTCAAACGGTCCTTTGGCTGGATATTTCAGAATATTTCATTGTAAAGCAGAAAGCAGCACAATGCAAGACTTGTGATTTAATATAAGCTTTTGACTGTAAAGACTGATGAACTGCTGTAAAAGAAAAAAAAAAATCCATTTTTTCCCCCCCTTGAAATATTTATTTTTAATAGAAACAGGACCACAGATTTCATTTGGTATTATCCCATTATAGAATGTGGTATTCACTTCAGATACCAGTATCGCTGGTCATAAGAAAGCTGCCTGAAAGTGGGCTGTCTCTTCAGGATAGTCATCCAGAATACACCAGCAGAATGATGTGTACAAAAGGCACTTTATTATGTTCATCTTAAATATATTGCTGTGCCCTCAGTGGTGTAACAAGAATACTGAGGGTCATAAATCTTCCCCGAAACAGTCACTGGATCCTGATTTTTCTGATATCGTGTACTAGGAACTAGCTCCGATTAAACTTCCACCGCAGCAGTGGTTGCTCAAGCTTTCTGAAAACACCCTTTCTCCTCCTGATAACTTTCATAGGCAGGTGCAATCCAAACCGTGGGAAGGCTCTTCTAGCACCGCTGCAGGTTTAGGGAGTCCATAAAAGCAGTGTCCCAGGGTGACTATTTTACAAAGCGTGGGGGGTTCATTCCTGGGTGAACTGTAGAAAAGGCCTGGTGGCATCTACCCTGTTCACAGCAATGCCGCCCCCCACCCCCTGAGTCCTAGGGACGGGTCACATGTTATGGCTTTGACTGCATGATGTACCTTTCACCCTTAAGCTGTATTTCCTCAAATGATTTTTCAAAGTTATGTGAGAGGCAAGGATTTTTTGAGTGCTACCAAAGATAGCTGGTTTGACTAGAAAGAAAACGGGTTTTCTGCAGATGTGCTGATCCTGTTGAAAAGTATAATTAAAAAGCAGCACCTCCACCTGAGAGGTTATTCCAACTGTAGGGCTAATGAGTTTGTGACAGATATTTCTGACAATCCCTTTTAATGGCAAGCTCACTCAGGTGAGACACTTGTTCACTCTCAAGGGAACTGTAAAATGAGGGCAGTTTTCCTTTAAATCAGGGGTGCTAAAGTGTAAGATTTTTGCACCTTATGCAAAGCTTTCTGCTTCTGTGAAACAGCCTCTATAAATGACTGTGTGTTAATTGTAAGAGATGTTTTCTCCCAATAATATCAAGTTCTTTTTAATATATAAAACACTGTCAAAAGCCTGCAACTGTGATGCCATTTGATATTTCTCTCTCATGGCTTTTAGTGCTAAGATGGCAGAGTGACCATGGGAGACTGGAATTTCCTTGGTGGCATTTTGGAGGAAGTCCACATTCACTCCACTATTATTGGAAAGATCTGGCTAACTATCCTATTCGTATTTCGAATGCTTGTCCTTGGAGTGGCAGCCGAAGATGTCTGGAACGATGAGCAGTCAGAATTCATTTGCAATACCGAGCAACCTGGCTGCAGAAATGTTTGCTATGATGAGGCCTTTCCTATCTCTCTCATAAGATACTGGGTCTTGCAAGTTATATTTGTATCTTCACCTTCTTTGGTATATATGGGCCATGCCTTATACAGACTAAGAGCATTAGAAAAGGAGAGGCAAAAGAAGAAGGCACAGGTCAGACTGGAACTCGAAGGTGTTGAATTAGAAATGACTGAAATTCGAAAAAGACTGGAGAGCGAGCTTCATGAACTGGGCCAAAGAAAGCTAAACAAAGCACCCCTAAGAGGCTCCTTGCTTGGCACATATGTGATGCATATTTTTACTAGATCAGCATTTGAAGTTGGGTTTATGATTGGGCAGTATCTTCTTTATGGGTTTCAGCTTGATCCCCTCTACAAGTGCCAGAGAGATCCGTGTCCAAACACAGTTGATTGTTTTGTGTCGAGGCCAACGGAGAAGACTGTGTTCATATTATTTATGCAGTCGATAGCAACTGTGTCGCTCTGTTTAAACATATTGGAAATTATCCACCTAGGGTTCAAAAAAGTTAAGGAAGGGCTTTGTGGGCAGGATGACATTGATGACTTCTACGTAAGGAAATCGAAGGCAAACTCCGTAGTACCCCGGTCTTCCATGGGAACCTCTTCAACTCCACAAAAAACACTTCCTTCTGCACTCAGCGATTACACCTTGCTGATGGAAAAGCCTCCTGACGCAGCGGTCTATCCCGTTTTAAATCCACCTTCTGTGTTCCAGTCTATTCAAAACAGCCAGACAGAGAGTAGTGATAATTGTTTCCTGATTGAACAAAAAAATAAACTCTCAGAAGGGATGCAGACTTCTAATGCTGGCAACAGTCAGCCTGGCAAGACTAGCTCGAATGATAATGAAACTTTAATTAAAGTATTTGAGTCAGAAAGCAATTATATTCAGAAACCAGATGAAGACAAACATTTCCCCAATGGTACTTTTTGTGGTCGTATAGATGCTGCTAGAGGGACGTGCTCAAACAGCCTTGTTGACCTGCCACCTGGGTGTTCGCTGCAATCTGACATTGTGTCCGTTGCTTCAGCGGACGGCCTGGCCAAGCCAGGTGAAAATCCTTCCTTGTGGAGCTTCTCTGCCGTGTTTGCGAGTGTGGGGTCTCCAGCAAATTCTCCCGCGGGCAAGAACGGGAAACAACCTAGTTTCAGTGGAAGCAAAGCCCTGCCTGTTTGCAAGATGGGCTGCAAAACATCCAGCAGACCGGACACTCCTGATTCTCTGGGCAAGATGAGCTCGGACTCCAAACAGCACAAGGACTACGATAATCCTCAGGCTCTCTCCCTCTCTCGGCAAATGTCCGTGGCAAGGAACACCAGCAGCAGGCATTCTCCTACCGATCTCCAAATCTAAGTGACTGGCCAATACTTTCTTTTGTTTTTCAGCTAATATCTCATCAATATATTGCACCAGAAATATGTGAGCCCTGGGGAAACAGGGACGTTGTACTGTAGCATGAGTAATAGCTATTTCTGATGGTAGTCAGCTGTTCCACCTAGGGAACGTGAAACATGAATAGAGTGAGCGCTTCTTCAGAAGTTGGGGGGTACTCTTCTAAAGAAGCATGTAACAATTCAACTCAATTCAATTCATTATTAAGGATTCTGGCTAAAAGCCTTGCTCCTGAAAACAGCGTGGAAGCATGTAACAATTTATTTCTCCGTAATAAAAACATGATTTAATGGGGATGTCAGACTAAATTCCCCCACCTCCGTCCCCAAAACAGGAGGTGGTAAAGGTCACGGTCATTCGTACCAACTCCTATTGTAGGAGAATGCTGGAAATTTGAAAGTCAAGTTCTGGGCCTCACTATGTACAAAGAATGGATTTCTAACTGGCAGCATATAAAAAGATAAAGATTAATTATTATTGTCTGAAAGCATTTAATTAAGAACTGCAAGGTGAAATTAAGCTAAGGGAAAGGTACAGTCTTGCAGGAAAATCCTGTAACAGGAGTTCATTCTTTTCTCTATACCTGATTAGGAAGTGAGAGAAATCCCAGTATTTCAGCCTTTAAAAAAAAATTAACAAAAAAAACCCCAAAAAACCTGGACCAAGTCCTACACAAATGAAAGAGTTCTGTTTTGCTGAGGGTTTGGGTGAGAAATTTGGGAAGAGAAGGGAAAAGTTGAGATTTAATGAGTCCTTCCACCCTAATTTTACATTTCTGCGGCCTAAGTCATACTCAGCTGTTGTTTCCACAGGTACAACTCTGCTGAGAGCTTCAGTTGAATTTGGGCTAAACTCCTTATCCCAGACTACTGCCATTATACTATGTATTACCTTGTGACAAGCATGGATTATGAATGGCCTGTGAGCTTTTTACTATTCTTTTTCACTCGTTTAGCAATTAAAATGTGTCTTCCAGCGAGATCTGTGATGATTCAAAGGCATTTTAAATACTGCAAAGTTATCTTTAATATCCTGAAAATACAATGCACTGGTGAGGTGGCATCAGGTGCAGCAGCCCAGGTTGCTAACCCTGCACACTTGCTTCAGTTGCCATCAATGAGTGTTACTGTCTTGGGAAGAGGATCACCTCCCAGGACTATAACCCCTTTTAATAAAAAGGATCAAAAATAGCATAAAAAGGGATGCACAACCCCCCCCCCCCCAATTGTATTAAAAAAGGGATGCACAAGTCTCCCTCCAAAGTTGTATAAAAAAGGGATGCACAACCCCCCCAAATACTGCAAAAAAAAGCGATGCACAAAACCCCACTGAAATGTTGCAGAAAAAAGATGCATAACCCCCACCCACTACCATGAAAACCCCCCCCCCCCCATTGCATAAAGAGGGCAAAAATTGCATAAAAGGGAATGTGTAACCCCCCAGAACGGTGCATAAAGTGATGCACAGCCCCCTCTGAAATGCATAAAAAGGGATGCACAAAAAAACCCTCAAAACGTTGCATAAAAAAGACGTGCAACCCCCTCAAAACGTTGCATAAAGGATGTTCAACCCCCCCCAATTGCATAAAAAGGAATGCACAACCCCCCCAAACATTACATCAAAAAGGATGTGTAACCCCCCCGAATGTTACATAAAAAAGATACACAGCCCCCCCCAAAATGCATCAAAAGGGATGCAACCCCCCAACGTTGCAACACCCCCAACTTGCATCAAAAGGGATGCACAAACCCCAAACGCTGCATCCAAAGGGATGTGCAACCCCCCCCTCCAAAATGTTACATAAAAAAGGCTGCCCCCCCCCAAACATTGCATAGAAAAGGGATGCACGCCGCCCCCCGTCATATGTCCAGACACGCGAGCGTCGCAAGCCTCCGCTCCGCAGGGGGCGCTACGCCCAGAGCAGGGCCGCACGGAAGCCGGAGGCGTGGCCAGGGGCGAAGCGTCTCCCTGGCAACCCGGGAAGCGCGGGGCGGCGGCGGCCCAAAGCGCAGGGCGCTGGCGCGCAGGCGCAGTGGCGGGCCGGTTGGGATGGCGCACTACAAGGTGGGCCCGGCTCCCTCCCCCGTCTAGTCCCTTTCCTCTCCACCCCACAATGACCGCCTTGTCTTGTCTCCTCTTCCCCCTCAGGCCGCCGATTCCAAGCGCGAGCAGTTCCGCCGCTACCTGGAGAAGTCCGGGGTGCTGGACACGCTCACCAAGGGTAAGCGCCGCCTCGGTCCGGGCGCCTCACACGGCCGCGCCGCCCCGCCCCGCCCCTCGCAGCCCCCGCTCCGCTGCCCGGGGTTGAAGAGGCTGTGTTTGCACACGGTCAAATATAGCACGGGCGCGAGGGGTACACAGCCAAATACGGTAAGGGCGCGAGGGGTACACAGTGAAATACGGTACGGGCGCGGGCGCTGAGAGCTACACGGTCAAATATGGCAAAAGCATGGATGGGTATGCAGTAAAATACGGTAAAAGCAGGGGCTCCCGAGCGGTTGGGCCCCCCGGGCCGTGCTGCACGCTCCCCACGTGCCCGGTTTGCTGGTGGGTAGAGAAGGAACCACCTTTGACTGTAGGCACATTTTGAATTTAAAAAACAAACAAACAAATGCTCAAATCCTCTGAACTATTTAATTTCCAGTGTTGGTAGCCCTATATGAAGAGCCAGAGAAACCAAATAGTGCATTGGAGTATCCTTCTTGTTACCCTGCAGACGGCGATCGCAGGGATGTGACGCGGTATGGTGCTAAACTTTGCATCTGAAACTGAGTTTTAGTTTCTTTGCTACCCTGGAGAACACAGCAGCACAGTCGCCCGATGCCTGAAGAAGGGTGTTTGTACCCAAAACTTGCAAAAAAACCTTCTTTCCCAACTCTTTAGTTGGTCTAATAAAAGATACTGCATCTACCCAAGGTGTCCTTAGACCAGCACAGCTGCACCCAGCACATCTGAAACCGAGGCACCGTTTGCTGGCTCAGAGGTATGGGAGGGACTGTCGTGCCTCTTCCCCAGCCCTTCCTCTAGTAGAAGGGAGAAGAAGCAAACAAATGGTGGGAAAAGAAAGAGAAACTAAAATCTCTTGAATTGTTGGGTGAGTCAGCGCGTGGTTGGAACGAGGAACGATTACTTTTATTATCCATAAGAGTCCGTAGGGTGCACAGTGACATAAGCTCAGTTGGATATTATGTTAAAAAAAGCAATTTTCAAACCAAGTCTGAGATGACTCTCTCTAGTCTGGACTGTTTGAAAACTTAATCTTTAAAAAACAAGCTGTTACATTCCATATCAAATGTAATAATAATGGCAATCTTGGAGACAGCGCTTGGGCAATCAAGTACAGTAGAAAACTGGAAATCTCTTACATGAGAAATTACTCCCAGCAGCTTAAAGCTTGTTGGGAGTAATCAAGGCTCTGCATGAGCACTGGTCCCTGGTCTGTTAGTGTGATTCTTTAATGGCAAAAGGAAGAAAAAGTCTAGTAAACACTCTAAGACTTCTCCTTGGTGGGGAACTTCTTTCTTTGTACGTTCCAAAATAGGTTATTTTTTCATGTGTTAGTACTCACAACTCCAGTTCTCTCTTCCTGTGAGACTTCCTACTTGACATCCTGCAGCAATGATTTGAGGCTTTACTGCACACAGTGCAGTAGTAACTAGTTAAGTCTCTCTCAAAATAAAAATCATTTTAGTTTTATAGTAGTCACTTGTGGAAGAGAGCAAAAAAAACTATTAGATACTTTTTACCATGTTTTAAAACAATTCAGTTACAGTCTCCTTTCAAGGCAAAATAAATTTTGCTCATCTATTACGTCCTCTTGGGCTTGCAGATAGACATGGTGTTATCCTTCTTCCTTAAGGAGCAGGTCAGTTTAACTTGTCAATCTGTTCTGGTTTTGTTTTAGCTGTTGTTTGACTTCTGGAGTTCAAATACAAATGAGAAAAGTATCTATTGCGTTGCAGACTTGAAAGATGCTATCGATACAAATAATTCTAATTTAGCAAATGTGAAGTTTTTCTCACAGCTCATCTACCAGTGTTAAAGCCCACACTTACATAAAGTCAAACTGAAGTGGAGAAATACTTAACTTCTGATTATTAGCTTTCTGAAGCATCACCTAGGAGCTGCAGCTCCAGAAAATCCAGAAATAGAGGCACTCCGTTTGGAAGTAGCAGAAGTGAAAGAAAAATATGAAGCTGTGCTTGAAGAAAATAAAAAGTTAAAAGCAAAGGTAAGTATTGACTTAGTGCTTGGAGGCTCTTTAACATATTTAAACTGTAAATAGAAAAGTACTGTGATGTTTACTCCATGAATATTAACCACCTGTGTTTAATTAGTGTTGAATGCGGATGTTTCTGTGTACAGGTCTGGAAAGGGATGGATTCTAACTAGTTACTAATGGATTTCCAAGAGATTAATCTTATGAATGAAATGGCCTCAGTGTTCTAATATTGCTAAATTCCTAGCTTATCTTTTATTTCTCTTTTAAGCTTTGGAAAACCAGAATTTTTACAAAAAGAATTTTTAAGTCCAATGGAGTGGAAGTGTAGGATTAACTTCACTTTCTTGAAATGATGTAAAACTAAATCTAGATGACACTTCTAAACATTGTTTTGAAAATACTATAACTGCTGGGGCTTTTTGCAGGCCACGAATTCAAGGAGAGAAGCTGTGTTAGGTCATTGTGGTCAAACGTCTGGTCCGTGGGCAGGATATTGCTTAGTGGAAACATTTGTGAATGCAGAATAACTTTTATTTTTGTTAGTTGAACTGCAATAGTTTTTCCTTGTCTCTAATAGGGATTGCCTGCCCCTGTTAATAGATAGGCCTGAAGGGCCAGGAAGGGCAGTAAGGCGTAGCATTCCAGGTGGACTGGGCCTGAGGCCAGTAAGGCCAGGTGGCTAATGAAGCAATTAGGTGCACCTGATCACTGGATGCAGCACACCCAGTCACATGGGTGGAGGAGAGGAGGCTTGGGGATTTAAGCCTAGTCTCTGCCCTGCAGCAGGGAGAGGAGCTCTGAAGAATGTGGGGCTGCTGGGGATGGACAGACAGACACCCAGGCCACCCAGGAGAGCTGGGGAAGGAGGCTCGTATGAATGTTGGGGGTCTACAGGTCACATTTACCCCAAGGAGGGAGACTTTTGTTCTGTGAAGCAGCTGGCTTGTGTTTTTGTTCTGTTTGTAGCAGAGGGCTGGATTGTGGCTACAGAGGTGGATGCCACAAACAGGGGTGCCTGGGTGGTACCCCCCTGCTACTTGTCAGGAGCTAGCTCTAAGCTAAAGGAGGAGAGACTGGTGCTGAGACTGAAGCCTCAGGAGGGGCTGCTGCCTGGGAGCTGAGGTCTTAAACAGGAGACTAAGGCTGAGGGTACAACCAGAGGAAAAGGGGGTCACGGCCAGGACCGAGGCTCTGACAAGTCCTCTACTGGAGGTGTTCCCTTAAAAGGGGAATACCTTGTGGTCTAAGGACAGAGGCAGACCAGGGAAGCACTTGAAGGGGAATGCGGCCCCCAGAGCAAGCTGCTCTCAGCTCCAGGGACCACTTTTCTCAACAACAAACAGAATAACATCAGAGTAGCAGCAGGTGAGAGACTGGAGGGGAGCTGGGGCCAGGGGTAGGGGAGAGCCTGGTGGTGGGGTAGCAGCATCCTCAAGGGCTCTACAGTGGCTACCAAGAAAAAGGAACCAGAGTGATATACGCAGGGCTGTCTCTTGGTACGAAGACTCCTTTACTTGCACTACAAGCTGATGATCTATCCTGGTTCAGAAGGGGACTGGATAATTCCATGGAAGAGGACAGGCCCAGCAGTGGGTATAAACATTTATAGTTAAAGGTGCGATATTATGTTCTGGTTTGTTGGGAACAGCTTCCCTTTTATCTCAGGAAGGTATCCAATCTAGATCTGCTTGGTGTTCAGGGTGGCCATCGTAGAGGACAGTTTGGTTGACCTCTGTTGATACAAAACCGGATGCCTGTATGTTCTCTATTTTTCTCTTCAAGATAAAGGCATGGGGTTTCGTATCAATAGAGGACAGAGTAGCAGAAAACCAGAATGTCCTCTATGATGGCCACCCTATTCAGTAAGAGTTGTACGTACTGATTCATAATGAACGTTCCTCTATTTAACTGGCCAATCGGAAAAATGGATTTCTAATTGAGTGCTCTGGCTGTCTGCTATACTTCTCTATTTTAAACATGACTTCTGAAAAAATCCCAGGAGATGCTAATCCCTATCTGAACAATTGCAGTCAAGATGCTGCACTACAGCATATCCCAAAGCAACGTGGAAGAATGCGTAATACAGTCATCTAAAGCAGCAGCCTTTATTGGACAATTGACGTTTCTTTCACTGACAAGCTGTAAAGCAAGAAACTGGTCTGCTTTTAAAAAGCATCTGAAGGGATTTAGGAATACGAATGCATGGTAAATGCTTTTGAAAATCTTACCTTTAAAGTGAAAGGTTTGTTTCTTTTATACAGTGTATGAAGTTCACGGCTTGAAGGAAGGACACTTTTTGTACTTTGGAAATAAGTGCATACAAATAACAGTGCTAAATGGGACTTCACAGAATGAAATGTGCTGCAAAATAATTAGGTGCCTCTTGCTGGAAAACACTGACTTTGGTATAGCTAACAGAATTCCTCTTTTCCACCCTACAGCTGGCGCAGTATGAACCCCCTCAAGAGGAGAAGCGTGAATAGGGATACAGGAACTGTTGATGACTAGACTCAATAAAGGGCTTCATGAGAACTGTAGTTTGACTTCAATTATGTTTAAAAAAAAAAAAAAAAAAAAAATGTAGTGATCTTACATGGAGAAGGAGTTTCAGTGCGCTTCAAGCCACAAAGTGGCATTTTTCTCTCTAGAGTAGGGGCATCAAGCTCAACCCCTGCTGCTGCAGGTCACCCTGCCCCCATATCCAGTGAGCAGCGTAACTGCTCTTACCTGTGGGAGGTGAGGGTGTTACATCTGTGTTACCTCAGGGTTGAGCATGGTCTTGCGTAGAGTTTAGCACAGTGGCCTCCAACCTTTTTAAATAGGAGATCACCTTTTGGCATTTAAAAGCAACCCGAGATTTACTGTGTGCTGCCACCCCCTCCCTCTGTCCCACAGGTAAGTCTGTGGGGCGGGAAGGTGAGGTATAGAGTAAGGCAGAGAGAGAATTTTTGGGGGGTGTGCGCCTCCCTAGGAGGTAAGTTGCAGCTGGCTGGACCCCACTCAACTTACCCTGCTCCTGCCTCTGCATCGCTGTCCCTCCCTGCAGGGGCCTTGATCTACCCCCCACCTCCAAGGACTGACCTGAGGCATGCATGTGGGCACTCAGCCCCCTAGCCCAGCCTCTGATCGACTCCAAGAGCTACTGCTAGATCTAGATCCACCAGTTGGTGATCACTGGTTTAGAAGAGGGTTAGTCTGGGGTGGTTTGGATAGGGACAGCCCTACCTCGGAGGCAGGGGTTGGACTAGAGCAGCAGTTCTCAACCCCTGGGTACTGACCCAGAAGTGGGGGGCAAGAATATATGAAAGGCTCACGAACACTCGTGGAACAACGCAATTTTTTCCCCTCCTTTTTAAGGGAGAAAACCGTGGATTCTCTCTTTTTAAAGGGGAAAAACATGAGAAGCAAACACTCCTTTGAAAGGAGAAAAGCGTGGGAAATGAACTCGTGGCAAAACATGGATTTTTGTCTTTTAAAAGGAGAACAATGGGAGAAGTAAACTTCTTTTAAAGGAGAAAAATGCGGGAAGTGAACACTCGTGGAAAACTGGCTTTTTCTCCTATTACAGGGCAAAAACGTGGGCAGCAAGTGCTCCTTTGAAAGGAGAAAAGCATGGGAACCCGGTTTCCCTTTGCAGGTGGGCTCTCTCCTTCAACACAGTGGGTGAGGGCTGGCCCTGGGCGCTGACAAAGGGGTCCCGGTGGGGACAAGCAGAGCCCCCCCGGGGGGACGAGACGCGCTCCGCCCCGCCAGTCCAGCCTGCCCCCCCGCCCCTGTTGCGGCTGCAGCCCAGACCACGTGCAGCATGGCCCGGTCACGTGCGGCCGCCCGGGTCAGCTGACAGCGCCCCGTCACCTGACCAAGCCGCCCTACCCTGCTGGTCTGCACCGCAGCCAATGGTGGCGCGC
>NW_005842540.1:432025-461702 GCF_000455745.1 Alligator sinensis
CATGGGCCTGCGGCGCAGCGGCAAGTCGTCCATCCAGAAGGTGAGCGCGGCCCCCGCGTCCTCCTCCTCCTCCTCCTCTCAACGAGGAGCCGTTTGTAGCGTTTGTAACGTTGTTCGCGTTTCCCCCGTCGCACCCGCGCGCTCGTGGGTGTCCTGCGTCAGCCATGCTTTCCTTCGCACTGTCACACGTGTAGGCCTCGAGGTCCAGCCCGGACAGCTACGAAACCTGCTGTCCGCCAACGCCCCCCCCCCGGCACCAGCGCCTCGTTCCCACGGTCTTGGGGCGCTCCTCGCGTGCGACTCGCCCGTCTTCCCTTTCCGCCCGCCCCTTATTAATGGTTTGTTAACGGTTCTTAAAATCAGCGTTTTAAGGGTTTCCTGGACACCTAGACCAAGGAGGAACAGAAAGTAGAACAAAGCGACTCTGACACGTAGGTTTGTCGCAGCTGGCGTGAGGCGTCGGACCCGGGGGGATTTCCCCGTGGTTTGGCTGTCTAGCGCAAATGCGCTTCTTTCTATTTCTCATCTTGCGCTTGTGGCGTTCTGCCGCGTAGAGATCGCTGCGCCGCGCCAGCGACTCTCTCGAGCACCCATGTCCGAGCCGATACCGAATGCAGGGCGCGCGCGCGTTTGCTCGGCAGCTCTTCTGTCACCTGAAAGCTTTCGTTTTTAAGCCCCGCTAGCAAGACGTTGACTTTTTCCCCCAAAGCAGGAAGCCCAGCGGACCCAGGAACCCCCTTCCTTGACTTTCGTCGGCAGCGACGCTCTCCCAGCAAGGACAGGGTTTTCAGCGGCATCTCACCCCCTCCCAAAACGACGGGTTCAGCAAAACTTGTCACGTGGGGATGTTGAGCCCCAGCTCAAGTCTGGGATCGTGCCTGGTTTGCAAAAGCCAATAAAGATACCAGGGGTGAAAGTATAAAGAAGATTTATTGCTAGCAATACAAGGTGCAAGCGGAATAATTTCACGTAACAAGCACACAGATTCTTAATTCTAAGCATCTTTTATACAGGAGTATTGGACCTTCATAAGCAGTCTTGTTTGCTGATTGGTTATAAGGGAGTGACGCAAGGAGTTCTTTACTGAGCATGTCTCTATGCCTGTGTTTTAGCCATGTATCTCATTTCCATACATGTATGTTTCATTAGCATACTTCCTCCCCACCTAGGGGTGTGATTTTTAGTATTTAAATTAGCTCTTTGCCCTAGTCCTCTGATTCTGCTTTTGTTTTCAAGCCTCCTTTATCTAAGACTGTCTCCTCCTTATCATTGCAGATGGGCATTAGTTACATAACAGAGACTTTTGCTTGGGCTTTGTATAGTGGTTTCTAGGTCAAACCTGACAGGGAGAGTTGAGACGCGCGCCTGTGCTTCTGTGACGTTGCCGAAGCGAAGCGACGTCCTGCTCTGCCAGCGCAACAGCGCAGAGAGATGTGATTTTTATTTATTTATTTATTTATTTTTATTTATTTATTTTTTTTAAGGGACCCACTCTCTTTCCTTCGATCCCTGTGAGGCGGATCAGGCAGGGCCGGATCATTTCTGTTTTCACGGATCCCTCCAGCTTTGGATTGAGCTGCACCAAACCCCAGGCTCCTATCTTAGGCGTCATTAAAAGGAGGCTTGATGACTACCTAACTGGGGTCATATGAGCTTAACTTAGTATTCATATTCATATGAATTCCGTATTCATATGAGCCCAGTATTCATCCCTGCCCAGGGCAGGGGGTCGGACTAGGTGATCTGCTCAGGTCCCCTCCGACCCTACCTCTATGAATCGGTCAGTGCATTTGAAATCCAGTTGCCAGCAACGAGATCGTTGTGTGGGCACGTGCTGTAACACCGCGCATAGATTGCATGACGTTTGGGCTGGAAGGGACCCCGGAGGATCATCAAGTCCAGCCCCCTGCCCAGGGGCAGGAAGTCAGCAGGTATCCCACCAGCAACGTTAGCATCCAAGTGTGTCTGATGTGAACACGAACATCAGAAGTTTGTGTTCAGAAAGAGACTAGTCGTGGATTTTCTCAGGCTTTTAGAAAATATTTCTTCTAAGAGCCCGCACTTGTCTGTGCTGCAGTAGTGATTGCGTAGGTTTGTAGCAAATGTGCTGCTGTGGCTAGCTGTCAGGCTCTGATCCCATATTAAGGGCTGGGAGGAGAGCCTGGGGCTCCCGAGTGCTTTATGACGGTGTGAAGGCCATGGTCCTCGGTTGAAGGGCCTGGGATAGGTAGGTTTCAATGGGGCTGGCAGGAGAGAGTGCTCCAGTTGTGGGCATACTGGATAAGGGCATGATTCACTTTAGTGCATAACCATCCCCAATTACGGTTTGTTGCATTTATTGTAACAAACTGTGAATACTTGCATCAACAGCTTAAGCATGTTCTAAATTGTATTCTGGTTAGCTGTGTAGTCCCTGTACTTGCTGACATGCTGACACCTCCCTTTCCTCTTGCACACAACTGACCTGCTCCTTTCCTTTTCAAGGCTTTGAAGCCCTGAAACTATTGGAAGCCTTGAGCAGCTCCCTTCCTTTTCATTCTGGGGGCTGCTAATACCACTGCTCTTAGCATGCTGTGAACTTACTGAGCACTGAGTTCGTGTAAGAACATAGTCTTTTTTCAGTCCACTTAAATGGAGTGACTGTGCCCTGAAGGCATGACAGCCTTATAGTAACCACCATTCTGTAAGGGTGAGCAAATGAAAGAAGATTGGTGTCTCCATCATTTCCCCCCCCCCCCCCCCAATATTTTAAAATCCTTCTCTTCCTTCCCAGTTAACCCATTAGCACCCTAAAAACCATTAAGCACATTAGAACCTGTTTCTTGCTGCCTGGTGCCCTCTGCTGCTTTGTACATATAATCATAAGCAACTGCTACCAAAGGGTGTCACTGTCCCCCATTGTACAGCCCAGCCTTTGTATTAGACTCTGCCATCTGCCTTCTTGTGCTGCTTACCTGGGCAGGCTCCCTGTCCCACTTTGGCCAAGACTCTTTGTCCATCTGGCCCACACTCCAGGCCCTGGTGGTATGCACTTTACTTTTGTATACTTTGGCTCTCAGATGCCACTTGGGGGGCCTTCTTAAATCCTGTTGTGCAGGTTTGAGGGTGTTGGGAAAGTGTGAGGAGCAGGGTCTCCCCAGTCCTTGGTACACGCATTAGAAGAAAGAATGTGGGATTTGTAGTTGTCTGCCCCCCCTAACCCCCCTGCTCCTATTACCACCTGCCATCCCATCCACCCATTCTCCTCCCAGCCCTTAATATGGGATCAGAGTCTGACAGATTCTGTGAAAAGAACCATGTGAATGTGGTTGCCTGTGTAGAAGATGACTGGCTTGGTGAGCTGCGATAGTATTCTGACCCCAACCTGTCTCCGTTTTGCCAGCCCCCTTCTAGCAGACATCTGCACATGGGACTTGTTTAAATTTTAAAGACAGTTTGAGGAGGGGACTGGATTTGTTATCCCTTCCAATTGGTTTCTCTAAGGTTCTACAAACATCTTACTGTAGTTGGATGGTATGTTCCCCAAATTAAATCACCCTTGGACAGAAACAGATCGTAGCAGAGCACCTACATTTTTGCTTTGCAATTTCTGCTAGCAAAGGGTTCCACCTTTGCAGTGCCTGGTTTTTGGTCAGGATGGTGGCTACAGCGTGCTCACTTCACCCAGATCATGAGAACATTTGCTGGCAATTCTTGGGGTTGAGCGTATGACTATCAAACAACACTGAATTTTGTTTCCCCCGGGAGAGCTGCACGTACCATTTATTGGCAGGGTAAACCACAAGTGTTTGAGCGTCAGTGCGTCTTCATTACAAGGATAGTTTGATTCCCTTAGGGTGGGAGTTGTGTAAACTGATGGTAGGTTGTTCAGTTTAAACTAATTTGAGAGTGAGGGAGAGGGAATGTTGACAAGCCCCGACTCAAATGGTACCACACTTGTTTTAACACTAATTTGAATTGCCCGTAGGAGCACCGGGGTTCAAGGCAATGTGGGCATGCATGTGGATTTTAAAGGACTTGGAAATGTGCTTTCACAGCTTGTGCTGGTGTCAAGCATGCCCAGACTCAGTACTGTGCATTAGCTGAATTTCTGCAGCGTGCCTGTGCTCAGCTTTCCATGGAGAGGGAGGAGGGCATCCTCAGCTGTTGACTCACTTGGGGATCATGGGGAGAGGTTTGGATACTCCAGAATGGGGAAGCTTTGCAGCTCCTGCCTCCCACGCAGGAAGCGAGAGGTGTGTAGGTCCCTGGCCTGCACATGTAGGGAGAGAACCTGGAGGTGATGGGCACCCCCTGCCTTTCATCCCTACCCCTGGTTTGACATTATTTTCCCTTTCTCCCAATGCATTCCCATTTTATCTCCTCCCCCTTATAATTTCCCTGCCCTTGCCACAGTCTCAGAACACTCTGCTGGATAAATTATTGCTCCAAAATATGAGAGTGGTTCCAGAAATGGGCCACAAGCACATCTCTAGTCATAGTTTCCCAGTTCTTGTGGCATTACAAAGGTGGCTTGAAGCCACCGTATTACACTGATGTGGGAGAGTGGGGAGGGAAGTAAATCTAGTTCCTTCTTGCTGACTAAGCAATGTGATTATTAACACTTGTAAACATCTATTTAATTAAAAAACCTGTTTGCTTTAGCTGAGGCAGGAAACTGTCAAGTGTAAAGTCTTGGGTTTTTCTTTTTAATTGTGAGACTGGTATCTTACTGGTATGTGGCACATTCTGAAATGTAAGGCTTTCTTTTGGTCATCTTTAGGTATCTTCTCTGTTTGTTCTCTTCTAACATTGTTGACTTTGTGATTAATGGCAGATCTTTAACAGCTAATTAATTTTGTTTTCTTTTACTAGGTGGTCTTTCATAAAATGTCTCCTAACGAGACACTGTTTCTGGAGAGCACCAACAAGATTTACAAAGATGATATTTCCAATAGTTCCTTCGTGAATTTCCAGATATGGGACTTTCCAGGACAAATGGACTTTTTTGACCCAACATTTGATTATGAGATGATCTTCAGAGGCACAGGGGCACTGATATATGTTATTGACGCTCAGGTAGATATGAATAGCGAAGAACATGAAGTTTTACCCTGCTGTTGGAGGTGTGGGTAGTGAGTGGGGAGGGGGAGGGACTGATGGCAGGGTTACATTTATTGTAAGATAGATTTATAAAATATTTGCACTTTTTACCTACATTTACTTAAATTATACTGGCCCATTAAAGATTGCCACTTGGAGAACATAGGAATTGTCATGACAGATGGTCTCTGTAACCAAACATCCTCTGTCTGATGGTGATCTGTATCAGATACTTCAGAAGGAGGTCCAGGAATTTGTGGATAAGTAATGAATAATTTCCATTAAACAAAGTTTATTTCCCTGGTTTTCTTACTGTTTGGCTGTTATGTGCCAACAAGGGAAGGTTTGTATAGGTTTAAAAACAAACAAAACGTTTGTTTTGTCTAGGTAATTCTAAAATCACATCCTCTTTAGAAGGTAACAGAGAACAAGATTCAAAACTTTCAGCCTTTTTTTTTTTTTTTTTTTAATCGCAACTAGTTTCTTCTGTGAGAGCTATTTAAAATCAGAAACACTGTTTGTCATGGAAGTATTGGTAGCTTGTACTCACATAGAAGCATGGCATGATGGTGAAAGATCACTTAATTGTCCTATAGCCTTGACACTGACCTTTCCCAAAACGGTTTTGCAGGATGACTACATGGAAGCTTTAACAAGACTGCACATTACTGTTTCTAAAGCCTACAAAGTTAATCCAGAAATGAACTTTGAAGTTTTTATTCATAAAGTTGACGGCTTATCAGATGACCATAAAATAGAAACTCAAAGGGATATTCATCAAAGAGCTAATGATGACCTTGCAGATGCTGGGCTTGAAAAACTCCACCTTAGGTGAGCAATGCAAATTCTGTGTATAGTTCACTTTTGCTAATCTGTACGCAAAATTAGTGGCTCTTCCTCCATTTCCTATCAGAGACTGTAATAAGCATCTTCACTTGGTTCTTACAAAGTGTGCCACAAACTCTTGGCAGGGTGTAACCAGGCATTAGAGATGGCTAGCTTGCTTTTAAAATGTATAATCCTGGCCATTTATAGTTTGCCAACTCCTTGGTAATTGAGGTTATTCCACTTTGCTCTTGCGAGGTGGGGGTTAGACTTTCAGTGCCAGTTCTGACTGGTGTATGGTCAGTGATGCTTTGTGGACTGTCCATTGCTTGTTGTGTGCATGAGCTGCACACATTTTTGAGTTCTTATGAGTCAATAGGAGCTTGGTAGAGCTTTCATTTATGGTTGTGTCTATCTATATTAGAAGAGTTGTTAATTATTGCTACCAATTCCTGTGCAGCTCGGTGTAGATATGCTCCAAGTGGAAAGTCAGGAAGAAGTTTCTAAATCTCTGTAACAGATGCCCATAAGAGATTGCAGCATTACCTTGTACACTAGGGCACATGAAAAGACCAAACAAGTTTGGGTGTATTTCTTGCTCTCTTTTTATTTGTGTCTTATGCTTAGTCCAACAACCCTGCAAAATGCATTGCTTCTGTGGCCACAGAAGTGTAGTCTTGTGACTGGTAAGCTCTGTCAGAACAGTAGATTTTGAATAACAGAAAACGTAATGTTGACAACTTATTGCAGCCTTGATTTACACCTAACTTTTCTAGACTGGAAAATGTTTGTTTCCCCCAGCTTTTATTTGACCAGTATCTATGACCATTCAATATTTGAAGCCTTCAGTAAAGTGGTGCAGAAACTCATTCCACAACTGCCAACCCTGGAAAATCTACTAAATATCTTTATATCAGTAAGTGTCTTATCACTCTTACTTTAACTTAACTCTAGCATTATATTTGAAATTACAGTGACATGCCTCTGGGACAGCAAAGACGCTATGCAAATAAAACAAACGAGGTTCTTTTATGAGGAACTCAGTATAGGTCAATGCTTGAAAGACTTTTCTGGTTTAGCAATATTGGTGAGCTATGCTGGTATAGCTCCAGTCATATTATGAGCACTTTGCCACCAAGAGCTGGCATAGCATGTTCCAGGACCCCTGAAATTGTCAGCAGAGTCATGCCTATCGAGGATTTTGCTTGTGACCAGAGCTGTGCTGGTAAATATTTGTAGTGTACACCTGGCTGTGGTCTAAATTACAGATAGTTGAAGAACAACTATCTAAGGGGGAAGAGGGTGAAGACTTGCAAGGAATGCTATTAACAAGACACATTGGCTGTTTGTTTAAAAAAAAACCAAACAAAAAACCTAGGTTTAGAGCAGGGAGCTAACATTGTAAAGGTAAAAGTGGTTTGGATGAGAAGAGAAGCTCATCTGGTGAATATAAGAAGGCCGTATGTAAAATGACCATTCCAAAAAGGAGTGGATGATGGAGAGGAGCTGCATAGGTGTGGCAAATAGCACGAAAAGGTGAGTAGGAGGAAATGGCCCTGTTAGAACATGGACAGACGTGTAGGTGTGTAGAGGTGAGGCAGAACAGAGCAGTGCAGCACTTCAGAAACTAGAACAGAGTATGAACTTAGTGGAGAAGGAGCCAGAAAGATGTCTTCAGAGAGCTGTCCTGGGTACATTCCCAATGTTATGTGTGATGGTGTGCAAATGATCTGGGGTAGATCTGGGTGTGCAAACGATTTGGCTACCACAGACACTTGCGGGTGCACCCATGAACAATTTTTAAGGAATCTGAGTTACTAGTGGTAGATCATCCTTGATGATGATAGGCTGTAAGCACTAGCACCTAATCAGGATTCTTTGAAAAAATGACTGTCTGGGACCTGTGATTTTGTTCATTGTCAGCACCCATGATATGATACACTCTGCCATCACAAGTTTAGAAATTGGCTTTACTTCCTTTCCCCTTTTCTACATAGTATCTGTTCCTTAGATTTCTTTGGCTAGTTGTTTGTCATACGGAATTACACTAAAACGTTTTGAATAAGCATTGGCCAATAGAAGTATTTGCCATTAGCTAAGTATTGTCACACAAGTATTTGCCTTTCACCTTTTGCTACCTGTGTATTGATTAAATGAATTAGCTGTACAGGTACAAAAGCCAGTAAACTTGCTGCAGAAGGAAATTTCTGAAGAAGATAAATAATTGCCAAATGCAGGTCCCTGAAATACAGCAAAATTTTGTCTTTATTAACAGTAGAATTGTGAACTGAGGGGCTGGATTTTAGAATATTGCCTATTGGGTTTTATTTCTTCCATGTAGCTTTTTGTTTAATGACAAATGATTTATTTTTTTTTTTTTTAAATCTTTTTTTTTTTCTCAGCCAGAATATGACATTGATGGTTATTAGCCAACAAGTCCCTAGACTGACACCATATCCTTTTAGATGTAATATGTCTCTAGCGACTGTGGAAACTGTTCAAATCTCAGGCCTTCTGATTAACTTGTCTTGCTATTAAATATATGAAAATGTGTGAATTATACATAAATTAGACTCTTTTTTTTTTAATGTATGAATAGTTTAAGGACTGACTTAACACATTCCATTTTTTTTTTTTTCTTTTGAAGAATTCAGGAATTGAAAAAGCTTTTCTCTTCGATGTTGTCAGCAAAATCTACATTGCAACAGACAGCTCCCCTGTGGATATGCAGTCTTATGAGTTGTGCTGTGACATGATTGATGTAGTCATTGATGTTTCTTGTATATATGGGTAAGTGACTAACCCTCCTAGAACTGATTTAGAGTAAAAGCTACAAAATAGTGTAGGTGAGCTGCAAGTTCCATGCAAATATTGACTGCCTAAGCCAATGGCATAATATTGTTGGGGACTACTGATCCTCCTGTTCGATCCTTCTGGAGGGGAAGGGTAGGCAGCTGGTTTAGCAACTGGATGGGGTCTTGGTAAGAAGGGTGTGTGGTGTTCTTCTGCATGTGTATATTGTGTGTCTCTCTCATTGTAGGTTAAAGGAAGATGGCAGTGGAAGTGCGTATGATAAAGAGTCTATGGCAATTATCAAACTCAATAACACAACTGTCTTGTATTTAAAGGAAGTGACAAAATTTCTGGCACTAGTCTGCATTCTTAGAGAAGAAAGCTTTGAGCGCAAAGGTAAGGACTTTCTTGACTGGGCAAGCCCTCTTAGTACAAAGAACTACTTTTGCCTGTAAAATCTAACGTTCATGTCTCAATTGTTAAAATGACTTGTAA
Organism: Alligator sinensis; assembly: GCF_000455745.1. Taxonomy (NCBI): domain Eukaryota; kingdom Metazoa; phylum Chordata; order Crocodylia; family Alligatoridae; genus Alligator; species Alligator sinensis. The sequence goes on from NW_005842540.1 coordinate 441,221, forward strand.
CTTGAGTGTAAGACTTGTGTTTCCGCCTCATTCTCTTCTCAGTGTGCAGCTAACTACAAGTAAATTAGGCTGCTGTAATCTTTATCGTCCCTCTGAAGTGGGAGCTGGATGGCCTGTTTTGGTTTATGTCACTTGCCTCTTGCTTCTGCTGCAGCAACATTGGTTGAGAAATAACACTGAACAGCTCCACATGTTCTTTCCCTTAACTATGATTGAAATAGTGATGAAGTTACGTTCCATACATAGCAGTTATCTTTGTTTTAGTTTGGGCCTCTAATTTGTGGCTTACACTGGTACTGTTTTTAAATCTACTTGTAATTCAAAAGCTGTGTTAGGGATGGAGTTGCAGATACTTGTGGATGTTTTGCTTGCCTTTTCTGTTCTGTTTCATCTTCCTTCCTATCTAGTTGTCTCCTTCAGTGGCATATAAGAACTCCTTAATTGTGGTGAAAAATCAATTCCTGAAGCTTTTCCCTTAAACGGTGGTGGTAGCATTGTAGTAGTTCACCTGTGTCAGATCCATTTCTTTACAAGACTGCTTTGCATGTGACGATTTCCTGAGGCAGATTTTTTACTTGATCAACACTGTCTAGCACAGTACCATGTATTCTGAACACGTGTGTTTGCATTAAAGCAGTTAAATGGCCTATAATAACAGGTAGAACGTGGCACTGTCTTCATTAAATATTTGACATAAAACAAGAATCTTAAGTAGATTACTATGTGAAGTCTGTTCAGAAAATGCTTACAAGCAAAATTGCTTTTGAAAATGCTCTTTACACTTTTTACTATATGGAATGTTGCTTGAATTTCCTTGGGCGCTTAAGGGCACCGGACTGAGAAACTTCTTCTCTTCCTTCCCTCGTAGGTCTGATTGACTACAATTTCCATTGTTTCCGCAAAGCCATTCATGAGGTCTTTGAGGTGGGTGTTGCCTCCCACAGAACCTGCAACCATCAAGCAAGCACCCCAAACATGAAAGCAGTGACTCACAATGGCACACCTAGAAATGCAGTCTAGGGGGTACTAAAAACTGATTGGACAGACTTGCCAGCTCTTAAATCCAAAGTTTTTAACTTTGTGGAATGGGATAAAGAATACAGTCTTTAAGTCTGGGGTGTTTGTGTGTTCCACAAGAGACGAGCAACATGAACTTTGGAACAGCAGCCTGTAACTGGTGTTGGACAACTGAAACTACTGTAAAAACACTTTTTGAGGCCAGTGGAGTTAGAATTGTCAACTCAAAACGAGCTTTATTCTGAGTGTGGTGGCTTTTCCTGTTCAGAATCCTGCTTTAACGGTTTGGATATGACTGGGAGATCCCTCCCTTTCAGTCAGAGCTTACAGATGATTGAGTTGTCATGTGAAACATTGAACAGCCAGGCGCTCAGTTTCCACTTTTAATTGATTATCCTGTAAAATATCCATTTTTTTTTTTTTTTTTTTTTTGCTTGAGTTTAACCTTTTGGCTTGCAGAGAAGGTGGTGATATTGACCCTGTTGTGGAAACACCAAAAAATTCATGCTTTTGCTTTATAAAGGCCTGTGGCCTTACAACTTCACCGAAAGCCAAATCATTCCATGAAATTCCTTTGCCTCCGCTCAAGTTGCTCAGCAGGGCATTCTGACATTTGTTAAATGAATTCAGGATAGAGCTCTACCTGCTCTCATGGCTTTAGGTTCATTTGAAGGACTTTGCTGAGGCTTCATTTTGAGAGAATTCTGCGTTTTGCTGTTGGGTAACATTTCTCACCAGCTCTCCTTATTTGGTGGCGGTTGGGGAATAACAGCGAGAACAAACTACGTTTATATTGGTTTTTATCAAAACAGACTCAAAGTAGAACGTCTTCAACTTCAAAGGAATTAGTGTCTCTTACCAATAGGGTTATGTAATTGTAAATGTTTAGGAAGCTGTTAAATAGATGAATTTAGCAGGACATTGAGAAAAGTTTAAACACTTCCAGGTACTTTTGAAGGAAAAAAAGTGACCAAATTCTTCACCTTGTGATGGTGATGGGAATCTATGTGGACTTTTTAAGGGATCATTCTCTTCCAGAGTCAGGGAGGTGCAAGGGGCACAGTAACTGTAGCAGGGATAAATTGGTTTTCAATGGCTTGACATAAACAATACACAAGAGAAAATACAAAATGCCCTGAACGGTTTGTTAACCTTCTTTGAGAGTTTTCAGTACTGATTCCTCTCGGCAAACAGCTTACCATCTGGTTTGCCCTCGTGTTGTTAAAATTGAGTATCTTTGATCTCTTGAACATTTTTCCATAGTATGAGTCAATATCTGAATTGTTTTAATCTAATTTATTGGTAATATTACTTAAGACTTCATATTGTGCGTCAGTCCTGTAAAGGGCAGTAAGCAGAATTGCTGTTCCATTCAGATCTTTCCTCTTGCTACTCAATGCTTGTATGTTCAAAAGCCACTGGACCAGTTGAGTACACAAGTGCCACTGTAAAATGTTTATATATAAAAAATCTATATACGTAAGTGTGCCTTGAGTGATTTCTGTTGATGATGGTTTGAGTGTCTGAGGCCTGCCGTATGAAGGAGAGAGAACGTCCTGCATTATAGAACCCTCTCCCTTTAAACTGCATTAAAAATACATTTTCTCTAGGGAACATTTCATAGTGCATGTGCAGTGCAATTTATCTTTCCAAAGATGTTGTGGTGAATATAGGGCCTGCTCCACCCTAGTGCAGCCCTTAACAAGGTTTTAATTATGTACGTAGCATGCCTTTTGGTGCTATTTGGACAAAACCACTGCCTTTCTTTATATGAGACTCTGTTTAATCTGTAAGATCATGTTTGAAAGAGGTGGCAAGCTACCAAAACAATTGGAGTGGGGGTGGCGGGGTTGTGCATGTGTGTATTCTTTGTAACCTAACCTGCAGGGGAGAAGAGAAAGCAACAGACGCTTCTTCCTGCTGATCTCTGTACATGGTTAATGTAGGACAAAGACATGGTTAATGTAGGACAAAGAGGGGGGTGTTTGTGTGAGCCTACTTTCCCATTAAGTTGGCATGTGTAAGAAGACGGGCATCCCTGGCTACAGGAATTGGCATATAAGCGTTTTATAACTAGCCACCTTTGCCCAGACCAGAGAGACCAGATACGCACTTGCAGCTGCATGGTTCAGAGCTAGCTTTTGGGACAAATCCCAGGAGAGTTGAACTTGCGGTTCTGGAGCCGTAGTGTGATGCTTTAACTGCAGTCCCTGGGTCTTTTCCTCCCTTCCACGTCTCTCTCTTCTTGCTTGAAACAGTATTGGAAGGAAGGTTCCTTATTCTACCAAACCGGGTGCTTGTCACATTGCCCTGCTTGGGCAGGAAGGGAACCGAAGGCGGCCAGTATTGCAGTGCACTGTCCTGCCTGGGCTTCTCCAGCCAGCCAGCCCTGAAAGAAAGGGACTGGCTTTTGTTGTCCCTGTAAAAGCAAAGGGGAAGGGGGAATTCTCTGACTCAGGAGGAGAGGAGACAGCAGCGCTTGCACCCTGGGGGGGCTTCCTTCCCCCCTCCCTTCCCATGCCCTGTGCTTCCCCCGGCTGGCACTAGGTGGTGCTGTTGCCCCGTGCCGGCTGTGCTGTGAGGGCTGTGCTGCCCTGGCTGCGCAGGGCGAGTTCCAGGTGCGTCGGATGTCTGGGTTTGCAAGGGCAGGACCAGTGCAGTGCAGCGGGGCCAGGCCAAGAGAGAACCCCCGCAGCAGTCCTGGCCTGTTTCCTGGAGGTGCGGTTCCCAGCACCCTGGGAGGCCAGGAGAGCCTTTGCTGGGGTAATTGCAAACATGGTTTGCCCCCACACTGCAAGTAGGACTCCCCAGGGTTAAGGGCACCGTCCTCGCAGGTGGTTCTGTAGTCCCAAAATGGGCAAACTACAAGCTGGTATTTTCTCAGGTAGGCTTCGAGCCTGGAAGGGTTGAGAACCACTGGCCTGGGGCGTCCTGGCTGCAGCGTCACTCCTGCACCCCCAAAGCCAGCAGCCAAGGTGCTTGGGGGTCTTCTGTCGTTGGGCCTGCTGTAGGCAGGTGGACTGAGAAAAGGTGTCACCTCAGGAGGGGGGAAAAAAAAAGACTTTCTAAAATGGTTTAGACAGGAGTGATCCTGCCCTGAGCAGGAGGCTGGATTTGGCCCTGGCAGCCTGATGTGTTGGGGATTCTGGTCTGGCTCCCCCTTGTCTGAATCTTCCCAGATACTAACAAGAACATAAGAATTGCCATTTACTGGGTCAGACCCTAGGTCCAGCTAGCCTAGCTCCTGTGTCACGTGGCAGCAGGGAGCAGATGCTGAAAGGGAACTGTCTGACCAGGTTTTTTCCCCCTGTTCCTCTCTCCCTCTCCCTGGGGCTGTGTCCCTCACTCCTATGCTCAATAGCGACTGATGCTCCTTTCCTCCAAGAACGTGTCCGATCCCTTTGTGAATCTGGCTATGCTCTAAGCTTCCACAGGACCTTGTGGCAATGAGTCCCGCACTTTAATGCGACATGTGAACAAGAACTTCCTTTTGTTTTACCTGTACTACCTACTAATTTCATTTTGTGACCTCTGGTTCTTGTATTGTGAGAGGCAGTAAATAATAAATCCCTGTTGACTTTCTTTGCCATTTAGTATTGTGTAAACCCTTCTCGTATCTCCCCTCAAGCATCTTTTCTAAACCGAATAGGCCTGGCCTTGTTAGTCTCTCCTCACATGGAAGCCTTTCCATGCTGCTAATCTCAGCACTCAGCATTGCTTTGTGCAGGATTTGGTAACCTTTCATGAGCTGCAGACTGAAGGAAGCAGCTCAGTCTGCCAGGTGGGCTGGACAGCAGGTCAGCTGGTGAAATGAATGGGGCTGACCTAGTGCTTGGGTGGCACTTAGAAAAAATTCCTTTCCCACACACTCCCTTCTACCCACCACGCTGCTTGCCACCTAGTAACAGCAGACTTTGTAAGATGTCTTTGGCCCATGGGCATTTGGTTGCCAATTGCTGACCTAGTGCAGTAATTCTCAAGTAAGGGGCCATGGCACTTTAGGGTGCCTTGAGACCCTTTCAGGGGTGCCATGCGATGTTAGCAAATGTGATTCACAACATGAGCCCGGAGATTTCAGAGTCATTCTGACCTCTTGTGGGCTGAGTTCTTTGCAACAGAAGAATTGCACTGTTATTTTGCCAGTCAAAAACTGAATGCAAACGAAGACGTGGCATTTTCTGAGGGGTGCCTTGAGTATAACACAGTTGAGAGCTGCTGAGCTCTTGGTGGTCATGTAAGTAGGATTGCAATGGTGGTTTTTAAAACCTGGAAATCTAGGTACAGACATTCAAAACGCCCCAGGAGGAACTGATCTAAGTGATGTGGTTTTCTGTAAGCAACATACTTTAGATCGGTAAGAAACAGCACATGCATTTGCCCTTTTGGGGTGGGGGGGGGCAGATCTTGGACCAAATTCTGCCATTTTAAAACCAGTCTGCATGTGTCAAACTTCTGTTACGGGTATAGACTGGTTTCCAATCATTTATACTGGTAAAGTGTAATGTCTGTACCTGGCCCAGGTGATTCCATATTTTATTTTTTTTTTATTTTATTGGGTACTGGACGTTTTGGCAAGAAGGAGATGTGTGCTCAAATATGTTCTGTGAATATATACTGCTGTAGAGGACTTTATCTGAGAGGCAAAGGTGTTTTGTGTTACCTCTTATGTAGTTGGGAGGGATGTTGTTCAAGCTTTTTAGCATGAAGCGTGGCAGTCACAAGCAAAGTACTCGTATACACTATTTAACTTAAATCTCTATTATATATTCTACTCTGCATTATGAAAAGCAGTGGACTTCAAGTTTCACCATGTTGCTTCAACCTGAAGCTGTCTCCATTGTGTTGTTTCTTCACATCTCTTATAATCTTTTGTTTCCTTTTAAAAGAAGTATAAATGTCAGTGTGTAATCTCCCTAGAGCTGCCTGGTGGAAAACTCTGTAAGCAGCAGGTGTGTGATTACTTTTACTTTTTGACCTGCATGCAGACTGTGAATGAGAGAAGGCAGAGCACCCAAATAATCTGGCGAGAAGCATATCAGATGATTCATTGACTTTTGGGGGTCTGGAGTGTGTTGGGGGAGGACTTCCTGTGCAAGCCTCAAGTTGTGAATACAGTTCTGTAAATTCATTGAGACCCTCTTATTTAGCCTTCTGGATTTTTTTTTTTTATCTGAATGTGCTTGTAAGGGAATCAACAGGTCTCCTTTCACAGAGGAGCATGAGATAACTTGACAAACCCTAATAAGCTATGCAAGCAAGTGCTTGGATGACAAATGGATTCTGTACATGCATACAGGATCAGGTCCTGAGAAATGCATACATAAGATTTTAAATGAGCAAATGTAATTTTGCAGTTACTAGATTACAGACGTCAGAGCATTAACTAGATCCAGCCAGGTTTATCCAAATGTCTGTCTGGTTGTACTTACCATCCCTGTTGAATCTGTTGTAATTCCTCAAAGAGCTAGAATGCAAAAGCACTAAACTCATCTCACTTCTGATCTTAGACCAGTTTTACAGTCAAATAATTGTTCCTGATTTGGTGTACCAAACAAACCCCAAGTGAAATCCGCATTGCCCATATAAACGTAATGTTTCCATCCCTAGCTGTGTATCTTTCTAAACAGCAATTTTATGAAGAGGTAGTCATTGTAAAACAGGAGAGAAGCTCTACTCCAGCCTGATGAATAGAGAATCTGGATGCTCCTCTGTTAAAATTTATGAGCTCTCCCCGGATTCAATTAGGAAGTAGGTTGTTTGTGAATAAAGAAGCTTTAAAAAAGAAACGTTAATGAAGCTTGAAACAGAATTTCTGTAGCTGAAGGTCACTGAGAAATTCAGCTCCTTTGCATTCTGGTTTTCTTTCTCCCTTCAGTTGTTTTGTGAGATGTTAGTCTTATTTTGAAAGTTCTTTGTGTGCAGGTATCCTTTTGTTAAATAACACGTTTTCCAGGTGGTGGTCTTTGGAGTGAAATATTATGAACACTGTTCATAACAGACTGGCAGACGCACACAGGGACAACGCTTACTTCATCAACTTAGAAACAGGGACGATCTCAAAGGCTGAGTAAACCCTCTGATGTCTGATAAAAGACTCCAGTATGTGGAGGCTGTTCGTGCCCAAACTTTGCATGTTGAGTACACTAGGCACGCTTGGTGCTGTGAATAGAAGTGCCACAGCAACAGCAATAATTTAAGATGTACTTTTTAAAAATTCTAATGTCATCATTTCACAGAAGAATAGATCAATATTCCTACAGTTAACATTTTTGTTTAAAACCCTGCTGTGAAATGAAATAATGCATCTTATATTGGCTTGAAACTACTGTGATGTTAATTCCCTGGTTTTGTGTCAGTTAAGGGCAAATTAGCCCTCCAGCTCCAGTCATGACTCATTATGTCATTATGTGTTAGGCACTTACTGTACCTCCACTACTATGCAATTTAGATCCAATAAAAATTGTGACAGCGTTTTTATCCACTTCATTAAGCTACTAATTTCTTGTAAAAAAATGTACATTAATCTTTTTATAGCTTCATGCAGAGTGGCATATTTTTAGTCTATAACATTGATTAGGTCCTGCCTGAGAATAATTTTCATAGTACTTTTAAAAATGTAAATAAAGTTACTATAATTTAATTTTTCAACATGGTTATGACAGTATTGATCTCAGAATGGAAATGTCAGCTGTATTAAATAAAGAGAACAAATGAAATACAGCCCAAATGTTTAGTGACACAACAAATCACCAAGCACTTCCTAGGCTGTAATGTACGGATATGCCGAGGATGGATTAATCCCAGATAGTATGAATATTGCCTGTTCACCGAGCTAAATATTTGTGAGTAGCAGTCAGGAAATATTTGTCTGCTGGGCATTTGTGAGTACATGCCAAGATGGGAAATGGATGGGGACAGGGATGGGAGGAAGTGTCACGAGAGCTTTCCAGCCAATGTGTGGCTGGATGTGGATTACTTGCGACTCAGCCACTTTGCAGTTATTTTTCACTTGTTTTCCATGTGAGCTGAGCACAGCTGTTGCACCTGACACCTAACTGTTGTGAGAGTCCTACATAATGGGGGAAACAGCTAGGCGAAAGAAAAATCTGAGTCACTCTGCTATCTTAATTTATGTTCTTTTTCTGGTGACCATCCATGTGGTAGCAACACGCCAGGGATGACTTCTTGCTACAGGAGAGGAGAAAACAAGTAGGAGGAAGTTCTGGACTTGCTTGATTTGGGCTGAGAATCTGAAGTGGAAGGTAACTTGGGGGGCGGCGGCCGTGCCTACCTGAGATGCTACCTGAGTAGTGTTGCGTGGTACGAAGCGTGATGCGACACTAGGGCAAGCAGCAATGAGTTACCATGCCATCAGTGTCACCACGAAGCCATTTGGGGACACTTCCGTGCAGTAATTCGAGTTACTGCGCAGTCCTTTAGTATTAGTGTATGCAAGTACTAAATGACTGCGTCAGCATCTCGTGTAGGTGCGGCCGACGCTCGTGAAATCCTAGAGTTTGTGACCTCTAAGGAAAGAGAACAGGATTAAAAAAACCAAAACCAAAAAGAACATCAGAAAAGCAGGGTTTCACCAACTTAACTGCTCATTTGTCTCGTGGGACTTTGTCTAAGGGGAAAGAGGAGTTCAAGAGAATTGGTTATTTCTCAAGGAGACTGTATTAGGGGTTGAAGACCATGCCCTCTTGTTGCAACATACGGCTAGGAAATGTAGCAGGAGACCCGCTGAGCCCTTCAATATCTTGAGACTTTGAAAGTAATCTTGTAAAAAGCAGAAACTTGGTCACATTACTGAAGATGAGGATAAGTGGATAGTATAGTAAAGGGGCAAATGTGGACACGGCTAGTAAGAGGCACAAGGCGATGAAACAGCGTTCTGTGAGTACGTTAGAAATAAGAGGAAAATCACAGTTTATATAGGTCCCTTTCCTTATGGGAAAGCTAATAATGGAGACAGTGGAAGTGTTTGATGTCTTTATTCAGTTTTCATTAAAAAAAAAGTCAAAAAAGGTTAGTAGCAAAGATACAGAGTTGATAATCAACCTGGAAGATGAGTTTAAGGATTACTTAGACAAGCTGGATGTTTTCAGATTAGCCTGATGATATTGGTCTTAAAATACTCAAGGAATTGTCTGAACTAATTGTAGATCCTTATTGGCTTTTATTTTGGAGAACTCACGAAGGTCGGTGAGTTCCCAAAACACTGGGCATGGGGGAATGTTGTGTCCAACTTTTTTTAGAGGAAAAGAGGGCAGGGGTAGAACAAGGAGGATCCAGAAATTTATAAGACTGGTCAGTCTAGCTTCATTACCCAGGAAGATGCTGACACGTATCATTAAAAAATCTATTTCTAAGCACCTGGAGGTGTTTAAGGTGACAAGGAACAGTTCACATGGATTAGCTGGGAGGAAGTCATGCTTAACCAATCTGATTTCTTTCTAAGAGACAAAGTGATGGGCTGTGTGGCTGCAAGGGAGAGCTGTGGATATATTTCATCTTCAGCAAGGCTCCCATTACATATGTACAAGTAAGCTTAGGAAATACAGTTTAGAGGAGCTACTGTAAGATGATTGCATAACTAGTTGGATCATTGTGCTTAAAAATAGTCCTCAGTACTTCAGTATTTAATGGGAAGGAGGTATCAGTGGGATCCAGGGGCCTGTCTTGGGTCTGATCCTGGTTAGTATCTTCCTGAAAGGTTAGGAGGGTAGAACTGACTGCACACTTACTAAATTTGCAGGTGGTCCCAGAGTCCATGGGGTAGCAGACATCTTAGAGAACAATATTACAATTCAAAAGGATTCTTTCATCAAAGAAATGGTCTGAAATAAACCTGATGAAATTCAACAAGGACAAATGCAAAGTATTGCACTTAGGATGGAAAAGATTGAAAAAAATATGACGCACATCTGGAATAGGAGTCCTTCTTCCTAGCTCAAACTGTTATTGTACATGATGGGAAGTTTCTTGCCTAGGCCACGGCTTTACCTTCCATGCAGTCCTTTCTTCAGCAGCTGCTCCATAGTCGCCTTTGATTTCCATGTAGTCATGCAGGAATCTGTACAGTTGACAGAGAGAAACAGTTTTCCCCATAATAAATCTGCTGCAGACGTGTTCTCCGTTCATTGTGAAGGGGAGAAGTGGGAGCCATCTGAGGAGTGGTGCGTCACCAGTTTCTTCCTCCTCGTACAGCAAAGGTCTCCGTCTCCAGCATCTCCCCTGACCAGCTAAGAGGTACTGGGTACATGGCACTTGCAACCCAAGCCATTTACATAGGGGTGAATGACCACTTTTGACTCGCATCTGTCTACATTAGGTACCCATTTATGGCTAACAGTTTGCACTGCAATATGTCTTCAGTGTACTTCCTCTTAGAGTTGCAGTTGTTGGATGCATAAGCTAATGGCATTGCCCATTAACAGCCAGTAAACTTAAACTTGGCTTCTTTAGGTCCATCTCCTTCTTAAACTGAGAGAGAGAACAAGAGCTGTGTTTCTTTCTCTAGTCTTCTGTGAAATGTTTCACTCTAGCCCAGAGCTTTTTTCAGTCCTTTCAGGTTGATGAACCCTGATACAAATGTTCCCGTTCCTCTGTATTTACTATAAAAGAGTAAAAAAACGGAGCGGTGACCAGAGTCAGAAGCCTAATTGTACGTATTTTGAGAGAGGGGCAGTGAATTTTGCAAAGGTGTGTATCGGGAGAGAATTTTAACCAGGTACGCAGTGCTTTGCATTCCTCACTCCTTCCCGCGGACTGGATTGCCCTTCTTCACACTTGTGCGGGTCTCGCCCTCCCAGTTGGGAAACGCTGCCCAAAGCTCCAGTGTCTCAGACCATCCCTGGGCAGCAAGTGTTGAAGTCTCCTTTCCTTGCTAATTAGTCTCTACGCTGCCCAATTTTTGAGCTAGGAGGTGTTGCAGTTTGCAGTTGCCTTTGCCAGATGGTGTTTGATACGAATATTGATGTTAATGGCTTTTAGATAATGACACTCTCTGCAGCAGGGGTTTTATTACAATTATGAACTACAGAGCACTGGAGGGAGATGTTATATTTAGTTACCTTTGTGTAGTGTGATGTAAATGTTTAACAGGCAGTTCTTATGAGACGGTGTCTTGGCCTGAATGCTTTGCTGTATTTCAGGTTGGTGGCACGTGATCTGTTTAAATGCTGTCCAATGGACTACTAAGAGGGAGTAAAACTAGGTCTATCACATTTGAAATTATTTATTTTATTTTATTTTTTGAAAAAAAAAAAAATGGACAATCTCTGTCTTTCTCTCGCTGTCCTATTACAAGGTATGCTCTTTATCAGGCTGTCTACGAAAGGCATGACTTTGTAGCAACCTCTCAGTATCTGGTACATCAAAAACCTACCTTTTACACTTCCTGAGGGAGTTTTAGCTTCTTCCTATTAAAAATGAATAATAAAATTCTGAGCTTTCATCCTAATGGGGTTAGGAGGAGGTGTTTTGCTTTTTATAGCTACACTGGTGATCGAAAAGTCGGTTGAAACCATCACAAAATTAAGGAAGAGGTCATCATTAGAAGACCAGTGAAAAGGAGCTTTTAAAAAGCATTTCTGAGTTTAATTCAAAGATGATTTCTTACTAGTATCAGTAAGCAGACCCTATGTTCCAAGTCTCTGAACAGAAACAAAGTATGAAACATGCTTTAGGTTCATACAGGAATCCAGAAATCTATAGAAACATACTTCAGCCTGAATACAGCCTTCTTTAAATTATTCTTTCATTATGCATTATGTAGTGGGAATATGATTTTTTTTGTAATTCTATTGTCAGTATTATGGAAATGGCATACAATATAAGAGAATATCTAATCTATATGTACCCTTATACCATGAAAAAATATATCGGGCATCCTGTGGAAGGCTTGTAAAACAGGGGTTGTGGTAGCCAGAATGGACTCAGTATGGTAAAACTATATTTTTTTTTCTTCTAAGGTATGAGATGAAAAGAAAGGGAGACCAAAAAAAGGAACCAGAAGGAAAAAAATGTGTGAATTTTTCTGGTGTTGGCAGGTCAAATAAAATCTCAATGTGAATTCAAAGTCTAGATGAAGAATTTTCTCCATACTTTCTTAGACTAATAATTTTGTTCTTTTTCTTCTCTCCTCATTTTATTTCCTCATCTGTGACATCTGCTGGAAAGCAGCAAGACTAATAAAACTGCACTAAGCTTCCATAATGCCAGCGATTGATCTGGTGGGTGTGAGTAAAATAATCAATGAGAATTTTACACTGTTCTCTTCCCAAGGGGCAGCAGCCCCCAAAACTGTCCAATTCTCTGATGTGTCAAGAAATAGCTACTGATTACTATGGCAGTAATTCTAGACCTGACCAGCCAGAAATTGAACCCTGGTCACTTGCAGGCTATAAATTGCAAAAGTCGAGCTCCTAACCCAATGAACTACTATGATGGTTTATGCATCTTATTACTAATGAACTGCCTAGAGGCACTAAAGCCATAATTGGTGTTTTATGACACTGTGATTGGGAAGCTTGCTCTCTCTATATATCGATGTCTCTTGCGCTGTGTTTTGTGCGCGCCTGTGCCAATACTAGGGAACAGGGGCACGATGAAGACCACGGCCTTACTGGTGGGACTGGTAATTCAGACATACGCGTCTCTAATTGTGGGTCTGATGATTCAGTTCTGACTCAATCAAAGCTCCTTCTGATATTAGCGGAAATCCTGACCGAGTAAGGCCTGCAGGATTTGGGGGTGTGAAATCTTCATTTGACGGTACAACAGGTTGGCGCATCCTTGGAGCTGCAATTGCAACACGCTATTGTGAATTCCTTTCAGCAGTGTTGGTTTTAGTAAAATAGAGCCACTACCTCCAGCTGTGAGTTAATAAACAAATAATAGTGTAATGTTCTTATGTCGTCCTCTTAAGCTTCTCATTTTTAATTGGCTTCTGGAGAAATTGAAAATAGAAGTATGAACCCCTTACTCTTCTGCCTTATGCTCCATTTTTTTCCTTGAGTCAGATAGTTTCTGGAATGTAGAAGAGAAGCTGCCAAGGTGATTAACATCACAAGTTTAAACTTTAATGTGTAGGCACCTGTTGTTCAAATCAAATACAGCTAATTAACTATTTAAATACTCTACATTACATTTTAGTCGAAACAGGCAACTTATCCAATCAAATTCCAGAACGTGAAAAATGCACGAATCTGTCATGAAAGTTATCTCTTATTGTAGCTCTTAGATTCCTGGATTCAGCAAAGGGTGTTTTTGGACAGTGTGAGGCATTTAAAGGTACAAAAAGCTTCACGTGTGCCAGAATAGAACTGAGACTCTTCTGCAGAACCACCGGATGAAAGGATTTTTTCCTAGAGGGACATAAAAGACAGTGGCAGCGTTCTTTTAATTTCATACCTCTGGGAAAAAGTGGGGCAAACTTTAAGGCAAGTGGTAAAATCAGACTGTTTTTAAACAGCTGGCTAGGAGGTGCCCCCTCATACTCTGAAAGTGGTGTTTCATAGCTAGAAAAATCAGCTGTTTTCTACGTGGGTAGATATTTGTTTTTCAAGATAACTGGGCTTTGCACTTTCAGCAGAAGGCAGAATTTGGTCCTTATTATTCACACAGTCTGTGGGTGTGTCTACACATGCAGTTAATGAGACTGAATATACTTTGGCTCAATTTGAGCCGGAGTAAACTAACCCTGACATCACAGTCTACACATGCATTTAAACACACTAATTTACTGCGGCATAGGATAGTATCTGTATCTGACAGGACTATCCTATGCTGGAGTAAATTAATCTACTGTTCACTAATTGTGGCACACATGTAGATGGTGACGCTTTACTGCGCATTAAATTAATCTGATGTGTAGCAAAACGCATGTGTAGACCCGCTCTGTGGGGTTATTAATAATGATCAATAATTTTGCTTTGTTCTGACTGCATGGACTTTTGCCTTGGTTTTAGAGGGGCTGTCACAAAAAATCTCTATTATTACTCTGTGTCCAAACTTCCATCATTCCTCCCATATTTATCTACATGGATAACATTTGAAAGATCTGTGCAGAATGAAAGACAAGACTTGCTCTTAGCTCAAAGTAATTTTATAATTTCTTTACAAGTAGCGGTTGGTGTTACTCAAACCATGTTCCGGGACTATGCAGTTTATAGATTTGGATATATTTTGCTTTGGTATTGGCCCGACTTCTGTAAGCAAGAAAACTTCTTTGTGCAAATGGTTCCAGGTTCTGTTTTACTGTATGCAGGTTACAGTTTCCTTATGCCTTTATTTTGCCAGTGCTGATCGGTGGATAAGTACTAGAGACTGATGAATATGAACAGGCTAGAAAGTATGGCTCCAAGAAACACATGAGCAACTGGAAGTGCTTGCCTGGGTTCTTTAGATTTGCTTGTATGCCCGGACTTTGTGGTTGTGAATGGGCCGAGTAGTCTTTAAAAGGAAGTCTTTAAAAGGAGCCCTTCTCACAGCTGTCCAGCTCTTAGTTTCATCTCCTCGGTGAATCAGGAAATGCAAAAGAGCATGAAAAGGTAAAAACAAGAATAAGCCAAATCACTGTGAATTTCATGAAGAAGTTGGGTTTAGATAGGAGTTTGGATGAAGCATTGGGTGTTATTGCTTTATAAAAATCAATGCTCTATCTTAATTTCCTTAATTAATAGCACCGCCCAGTAGCAGCATTTAAAGTTAAATATACTATCTAAAAAAATGGAAGGCCAAGTGGTTTATGTATTTGCAACGTGTGAGTGAGTGGTACTCTTTAAGCAGCAACAATATTAGCCTTGACAACCCTAAATGAAAAGTTAACTCTCAAAATAATAGGGTTTAAAAAAAATAAATAAATATGGACTTATTTGTAACTGCCTTCTGCAGAACCTGTTTCTGCTCATTAAAACCATGCTGAGATTCTGGGACTGAATTTAGAAAGAAAGAAAACCAGAAACCACCATGCCAAACATGGAGAGATTTGCAATAAAATTTGTGAATTAACAATGCCTATTAAAAGCTAGCATTTGAAACAAAATGGAGACTGCAGATTTGACGATGTAATTTAGTTTATTATATACTGTTTATGTAAAGGGATGATGAATACAATAGCTTTTTTAAGATTTTGATTCCACCCCCCTTCTAATATTGTGTTTTATTAATGGATACTGGCATTGTGATTGCAGAGTCCTCAATAAATGCTTGTTTTTGAGATGTCGTATTCAAACACGTGCCAGATCAGAATTCATCAGTTTTGCTGCAGTATGCTTTTTTCAATTCTAGTAATGCCATTTGTTGAAAGAATGAATTAATTGTGAGTTAGTGAAAATATCTGTAGGAAGAGCTAAAAATTGTATAGCGTAGACTAAAATTTACAAGTTATAAATATAATTTAAATCCATCGGACTATACATTCTTTAGAAACTAACTGTGTCGAGTGCGGCAAATGTGATTAGTGAATGTGAAATAAATCATGTTTTTGCTACATAACTGATTTTAAAATGAGCCAGAAATACGCTGGGCATAAAGGACGCTCAGAACTCAGACCATGAACAGGGAAAAAAAAATTGCAAGTTGGAATGACTTTAAAAAAATGCATTTTATGTTCTGTATTTATACAAAAAAAACAAACAAGCTGAACCCCCAACCCCCACAAAACAACAAAACCCTCACTGAGATTAAAATAAAATCAGACTTAAAGGAGCATCAGCTATCTGTGAGAAGTATAACCAAATTTGTTCTGCCTAATGACTAAAAAGTTAAAATAATATGTACGCCTCTGGGTGATTTGGTTATTATGTGCATAAAGCATTATTCTAACACATCCTTTTCAGCCAGTTGCTTATTCCCCATTCTACCGCTGACTGCTCTTTCTTTTCTTCTAATTGTGGTTTTTGCAAAGTCACATCCATTAGACTGATATGTGCCTGTGTCAGAGTCTGCATCGAGCCCTGTTACCCTGTCGTCTGCGGGGCTGCCTCCTACCAGATTCTCTGTTATAACAACATTTCTGCGAGAGGAGGCCACTGCACTTTGGCTCAAATTGCATTAACCCCCTTATAACTGTCCTCATTATGACAATACTGTTTTATAACACTGGAGACACTTGGCACCTGAGCAGTCAGTTTTATAGGGTTCACAGGATATTTTTAGCTTTTTTTCCCTTTTCAATAAGAGTTTATCTTTACATTTAAGTACTACCCAAGACGACGTTTCCTGCACCCAATTTACTAGCAGATAAGAGGGAAAAATCTTATTTTAGTAAAAGGTGTGAATCTAACTTAGTCCTGGGTTAAGGTATCAAATAATTGCTGCTGTAGTCCAGACAGGTATGTCGTAGACAGCAGCAGTGCAACCTTCATATCTGCTGCTACCACCGGCAGCCTGCACACGTGGGTTTTTAGTGCCCTTAGCCCAGTTAGTTGGTGGGCTTCCTACTGGGAGTGTCAGTCTGGACCAGTTGCTTATTTTCATGATAAATCCTCTGGGAGTGGGAACTGAAGATTGTTCCTCAAGTTCACTGTATATCATCTGCTTTTTTCTCATGACCCTTGACAATCACTCACTAAATGCAAAGAAATCTTTACAGTATTTATGCAAACACATTTGTACAGAGCATAGAGTTGAAGAAACACAGAAAATTAAGAGACCTCAGGAGGGCATACTCATCTCACCTAGACAGGCAAAATGTGTACACAGGTGTTTTATCTTTAAGCTCTTGGTAGAAAGTTTGTAAGTGCTGGGAAGTTTTAGGTAGTGTTTCCTTTCCAGCTGCAAGCAATGACCTTTAGAAGCTGTAATTTGGTTCTTGCCATTGCCTTCCTGGAATTGCAGTGGCAGCAATTATCCTTGGATACGCGGACCCCAACCATCTCCGCTGTATCACCGGGGTGGATCCTGACAGGTTTGCTGCAGATTATTTCAGACGAGTTCTGCACTAATAGGTAGTGCCAGTGTTGGGGTAGGTGCAGAAGTGCTGAAGGGATCAAGATATGGTATCTAAAAAACGAGCATTATTTTTTTGTTAATTCCAGAGCTAGGCACTTGTGTTATTTCCGCTCAATTTACCCCAACCTAGTTTATTTAAACTGGCTGAATAGATTTCAAAAGTGTTTTAAGTGTGATAAATAATAACTGTTTATTTAGGAAAATCTGTTGGTATCATTTAGAAACTGCCTGTATTTGTCTAACTGATGCTACTGTTTATTTATAAATCCTGTATTTAGTTTCTACGCTCTGAAGAATAAATAGCAAAATTGAGTGAATTTCCTCATATATATTTTTAGTTGTTTATTTTGTCTTCCACAGTATTAGGAATATATGTAATTAGCTGTCTTAATATTTCAAACTGTGCGCGCCGTAATTGCCTTTAGTTTGACATTCAGCAAATATGTGGAAAAGTATAAACATGTGAACAAAATAGATATCCTTTGTAAAATGGGAAAGAAACAGTTGCTGGTAGGTTGAACATGGGAAGATAGTGTTGCTTTCACATAGTTTTTATAAAAGGCTCTCCTATGAGGGTCCTTAAAACCCTTTCACATAGGATTATCGCGTGAATGCTGTTTCTGTTCAGTTTTGTTAATCCAGGACTTCTTAATGTAAGTGATCTGACATGTTTCCAATCAAAGACTCATGAGTTATACAGTAAAAAAACAACCCCTCTTGCCTCTAACTATCTGTATTTTGTGTACATATTAGCATACTGGGAAAAATGTCACTTTCTAGTATACGAGTTGCTTACAAGGAGCTTTATCTTGGTATACTGAGCAAAAATAATAATAAAAAAAGATCCTGCTGGGTAATAGTCATGTGAATCTTTTTTAGTTAGGCTCCTATCAGTATGTGTTTTCTTTCTCCATTGTGAATTGAACTCCTAGAGGGTTCACTTGCAATTGGGGAGGGTGATAATTTCCTTTGCTTGCCCTCTAGATGGCTGTCTTGTTCTCTCCTCCGAGCGTATCGTGCAAAGTTATTTTCAATAGGGTAGGGCCAAAAAAGATGGTGAGTTTGGAGCTATCTGCATCTTTACAACAAATGCGAATGTCAGGTACGTGCGACTATACCGTTGTAACCCTGCTGCAAACAAATGTCAGCTGATGTGCCATGTGTGCGGCACTATTGGGGGGGGAAGCGTAGATGTCGCACTAAAAAATTTAAAATGTTTTCTATTTTTAAAGAGAGAATAGGATCAAGAATAGCTGCTCCTATGATTCTAACAACTTGCATAATCTTTGTAGTTCTTCAAGTAAGTGGGAAGGAACTTTCTCTTTAACTGGAGAAACAGTTCAGAGCAGATTGGCAACTCTGCCGAACTCTCTAAGGCTCCATCATCCGAAGGAGCGAGGAAAGGATCATCATGAGCTGAAACTGTTTTCTTGTAGACTTCTTCTTTCCTTGGATTTAGAGCATACAAAAGCTTTCACCGGGGATATTGTCCACTGCAGTCCCTGGTGTAATGTTCTTGCCAAGAGCGCGACTGAGACCACCAATCATATTTAATTTGTAGTCCCAGACGGACTCGAACCCGGTTCTTCACAGCTCAAAGAGCAGTGAATTAATCATCGTAGTGTCAAGTCATCTCGGATGCCTTCTCAAAAACAGTCTCCTTGCAGGAGATGATTTCCTGATTGCAAACTAAATAATGAAACAAGTTTTTTCAGGTATTGGATCTTTCTCTCTTGTATAGCCACTTGTAATGTAATGCAAAACAAACGCCTCACATTTTTATCCTTTAAAAGACTGGAAAATCTATAAGCAGTTTTATCTGTAAACGTGAAAGTGAAGGTTACCTTCAAGCATTTGGATTTAATTTTCAGCAGCATATTATTGCAGCACTTAAAAAACCAAAAACCAGAAGGAGTCACAGACTGGATAGGTTAGATCAGCAGCTCCCAAACTCTGATGCATTGCGCACCACCGGTTTAAAACGATACAACCTTAAGTACCACCAGTACATTTTTGCCATATAAAGTAATTATAATAAATCTGCTAATGCCTACCACTGACAGGTTGTCTGCATACCACTGGTGGCACTCGTACCACAGATGGGGAACCGCTGGTTTAGATAACTTCAAGGGGATGCTCGGGATGTTATGTTGGTTTCTGCAAAATCTACAAAGTGTCTTGTCTGAACCTGTGCTAGAAACTCAAATTAAGGCCATTTTTAGGTTCAGATCATTGTTATTTTCCCCCAACCTTCTCTCCCGGTTCTTTTTGATCTCTTTGTCTCGTTTATTCTTCTAGTGTTTGTAGCATGCCTAGAAAGCAGGAGGATCCAGAGGAACCTTCTACCAAGGTTTCCAGCTTGACTTGGAAATGAGAAATGTAGATGAACTGTGACTCCCAAGCAGGTTTGTTTAGTCCCAGTGACCTCTCAGGAAGTGATCTTTATCCCATCGATACATTTTAATAAGTCTACAGCTTTAAAAAAAAAAAAAGGTTGTAATTCAGACCATCATTTGTATGAAGAAGAGCCAGGTGTTGTCTCTTTATGTTGTGGGCATTACTAAGGAATTGATCATCTTGGCATGTCAGTGCTTTATGGTGACATTTAGCACTTAATGCTCTGCACATATTACCTAAGGAATCCTCACAACTCGGGAGCTGCATATCTAAGTATTCTCATCCTTATTTTACTAAAGGTGTGGGTGCCACATCTGCCTTTAGCTCTTGCTGGAGCTGTATTATCTCCTCTAGTTTTCATGGGGGCAACTGGAGTACACTGTCACAAACCACCTGTGCCCAAACTACATCTCTTCCTGAGCCCAGACAGGCAAGGTTCCTTGGGTAGATGTGATTATCTGTTATTAGACCAACTGAGTGGTTGGAAAAAAAGTTCTTGGCAAGGTTTCGGGCGCAGTCGCTCTTCGCCAGGCGTGGGGAGTCCTTGGAGTCTCAGATCAGCAGACTCCCCATGCCTGATGAAGGGTGACTGAAAGCTTGCCAAGAACTTTTTTCCAACTACTCGTGAGATCTTTTATTAGATCAAATATCTACCTGGAGAACCTGGCCTGCCTATGTCCTTAGACCAACATGGCTACGGCAAAATGAGCCCAGATAGACTACTGGCTGGAGAGACCTCCCCAGGAGAAAGCTAGATAAAGCTGTGGCTTAGGATGTTAGTTTTTAGGAACAGCGAGTCCTTCTAGGTTGATCCTGTTTTAAAACTAAGGCCAAGAGTCTCAAAAGGGGGTCTTTGAGGTTATTTTTCCTCTCCTCCCAGATCCTCATTTGGCTCCTGAAGTAGCGGATCATTTTCAGAAGAGGTGAACACCTTTCCTGCTGGGTGTTTTTTCTTTAGGTGCCTGAAGAAGGGCTTGGGTCTAGCTACTGAGACCCAGCCTTTGCACTAGACATTAGCTTCATAGCTTTCTGTAAGGCATAATGTTGAGGGTATACAAATAAACAGAAAAGACACCGTAATAGTGTGGAGTGACATCCCGGCTCTGCT
>NW_005842540.1:461733-499768 GCF_000455745.1 Alligator sinensis
GGAGTTTTGTTACTGTCTTCAGCCAGGCCAACATTTCACCTCTGGTATTCATGTATAAAATGATGCCCTCAGGTTTTCCTTGACATTCATTTTAAACCCCTACTATAACTTCATGGAGGGCAGAATTCTTTTAGCATTGGTCTGTTCTCATGAGCACATAATATTTTTCATTATGAATTGGGGGTAGGATGCAATATTTTGATTTGTTTTGAAATGCCTTCCAATTTTTTGCTAGAACCCTCCGTAGTTAACAGACAAGAAAAGTCAGTGATGGCACAGTCATCACAAGTTAACGGATCAGAAAAGTTGGCAAGCGCTGGTGGG
Organism: Alligator sinensis; assembly: GCF_000455745.1. Classification (NCBI taxonomy): domain Eukaryota; kingdom Metazoa; phylum Chordata; order Crocodylia; family Alligatoridae; genus Alligator; species Alligator sinensis. The sequence continues at coordinate 462,058 of NW_005842540.1, forward strand.
TACGAGTTTGTTGGGGTTTGAGGCATAATCGGAGCAGTGGCCCCAGTGAAACGTGGAAAGAAGAAAGCTCTGATATTGTAGCCCCCAATTTTCTGGGTGTTGGTAAAGAGAAGAGTCCATTACAATAACGCAGACACGTTGCATATGATTTTGCTTTTACATTTCTACATAGATTAATGCCAGGATGAAATAATCTTTTCCTCCGTACTGAACTGTCAGAAATTAAATGTATCCATGAACAACAAACTGAATTTGTGATTAGATTCCTTTTGACACTATAATTAAGCCGGTAGTGTTTAATAAGTGTTACAAGCATTTATGGACTCTCTTTAAGAAGTTGAACATACAGGTAACTGGGTGATTTTTAAAAAAATGTTTTTTAAAGCCTTTGCTTTCTAAGAGAGGTGGTTAACATTTTCAAGCATCAGTCTGTGTTGGTAAGGAGACATACCAATTTCCGCACATCAATAATTAGCTCATATTGATAGTAACCTTGGTTTAAAAGGTGACAGTTCATCTCCCTCGTACAGTAGGTTATAATGTAAGAGGTAAGCAGTTATGCTAACTCCAGGATTACGGATGAATCATGTTGTTTGAAAAATCATGTAAAACATGCCGTGATCTGATCAGTCATTCATCATAACTTCTGTGTCATGCAGACTTTTTTGTGTAGAAGAGCAAAGTAATTGGTATCCATCACATGTACTACTGCTAAGATCACAATTTCCATGACAGTACTGCACTTTAATGGAGTCTGTCAACTTAGCTTAGGCTGTAATGGCTCGCAGCACATCAGTCTTAAAGAATACATGAATTTGTGATGAAGTTAACAGTAACGTGTCACACAGAGGAAGTAATTGTATCCCAGAACTCTCTTTGGGACAGGAAGTTGGTGGAGAGCATTGTTCCAGTGCAGTTAAGCTGCATAAGCGGATAAGCAATAGGAAGGGAACAGATGTGCAGCCCGGAAAGAACAAACAAAAGGACCTTAAGGCTTGGAAAGTCTTAGGGATGCGCTTCGTGCTTTCTATTTAGCTTTCCTGGTCTGATCTGCAAGGACCGCTTTTATTTAAAGTGGTTGGTCTTGGAAACATTGCTTATTTCTAACCAATGAGATTGCTTGGAGAAATTGAAAAGCCGAGCTGATGTCAGTCTTGCAAGGATGCATCTAGCTTGACATTTTGTGCACTCTGTATTGTGGAAAATGCCAAGGACTGGGGTAGGTTACAGCTGCTGATTGTGCCTCTGTGTTGGTGTTCGTAGTACTTTGACTCATCAGAAGTAGCTGCTGTGATCACTCAAATATGTCAGATATAAGTGCACAGAAAGTCCGGAGATTTTTATCCTTTCTGTTTGAAAAACGGAAAGTATTTTTTCATGACAGCAGAACAAGCTGCTTTTCCATTCACACAGTGTCGAAGTTTAGAATAGAGTAGGGGTGCGGATAGCTCGACATGCCAAGAGCGGGCATTCATTTTTATTTTGCAAATTGTTGGATTATTGAACGAGGTGGAGGAAAGAAAGTAGAGAGCAATCAGTCCCTTTGTTTACTCCTGTGTGTGAGGTTGTGATCAGTTAGATTATGCTCGGCGAGAAGATTATTAAGTTTCTTTTTCTGCTGCAATCTTTGTGTTTTTCCTCGATGATAGTCTTCCCCAAATAATGTTCTTCAGTTAAAAAAAAAAAAAAAAATGATAATGTTTACATTGAGAAATTTAAGACATTGTTCAGGTATTTCTAAAATGCAGTTCCTACAGCAGTATTCTCCTGGTTTCTCCGCTTGTGGGTGATGATTCGTACCACTGAGCGTCCTATTAATTGTTTGCATTTCTGCATGTGATTGTAACATTCATTTGTAATTTTCCAAATGCTTTGCTGGGACTGACATCACTGACTTTCCACCATTCATTTACACGAAGGCTGTTTTGCTTTATGGGTGTGTAACCTGGATGTTGTATTGGTGGTATTTCTGACCGCCGAGGAAAGCCCATCGGCAGCTCTCGCGCTCCTTCCTGAAGGTTCGGTGGCTTGACCAAGTATCCGACGCACAGGTGCAATGAATGATTTGGTTGCTGTCACAAAGAGCCAGCTCTGTGGGGTTGGCCATGTCTCAGACACGGGTGAGGAGGGCGCACCTCGGCAGTTACAGCAGGGAGAACGTGGCCAGAGAAAGTGAGGCTGATTGGAAAAATATATGGTGAGGTCTATTGTAGTCCCATTGTGTTCAGAGAAGGATGCTGAGCGACTGCTGGGAGTCACGGGCTGCAGACAGTCCAAGAGAGGGTTGACCTCTTAAAGCAGCAATGAAGTGATGAAAATACCTTAGACTTAAGTCAGAAGCAACCGTAATGGAAGTTGCAGACCATGTCTCTACCGTGAGACTGGGGGTGGCATTGCAGGAAATGTGCTGAAAGCTTCTCGTTGCGAGTTGGCCTAGTGAGTCGTGCAAATTCATCGCCCTACTGAAACCCTTTGGCCACCTCCTCAGGCTGAGCTGGCTAGATTGATTAGCCCCAGATGCCTCTGCTGGTTCATCTCCAAGTCCAGGGGATAGATCACAGCACAGATAAAGTCTTATCTGGAGGTGTTTTCTTCTAGTCTATTTTTAAGGGAAAGGAAAGGGGAAGGGTTAGAGAAAAGCACTAGTGTCACACATTGGCGTTAAGGGTATCCGAGGGCCTAGTTACATTCCCATTGACTTTAGCGGGAATGCGATTAAGTCCAAGTTAGTAACCAGCAAGAAAAAAATACAGCGTTTTTATAGTTTTGTTTTCTTTTGTCATCTTCCCATTCCAGCCACGAACAGGACCAGAGGCCTCTGCATCGCAGAGCAGTACGGTGACTTACTGAACTGCATGAGAATCCGTTTTCTGTTCATCAGAGTTACTTTTGAGGCTTTTAAGCAGTAGTCCAGCACACAGAAGATGTATGTGATTCACACATTCCTTTTACTCTTCAAGCTCTTCTCTTGAAATATTGCCCGAGCCCAGGTTTCAAAACTTGATGGGAGCAAACGCATACAAGCAAGCACAGCCGGGATCTTTTAACCATCAGTTCTTGCTCTTCGCTCTCTCTTGCTTTTACTCTTTGCAATTTTCTCTGAATCTTGTAGGGTTTTTTTCCACCGCTCCATTATATGCTTCTACAACTACCATATCTATTTTTTTTTCACTTTGTCAGAACATGAACTTTAAAATTGTATAAGCCACTGCACAGATGGCAGGCAGGCAAGAGAAAGTTATTGTTACAGGAAAAGGGCACTGAGCGGTGCTCCCCTTAAGTAACAGGTCCAAGGTCTTTAAAGTGTACAGATACCCTTTACAGGGCAGTCATAGCCTAGCAGAGTTAGTGCTAGGAGTCTGTAGATCTGATTTCTCTGACATAAATCTAGTGAAGAGCAACAAAAATGATGAGCGGTCTGGGAAAGATGAGTTGCAAGGAAAGGCCGAGCGCATTGGGATTATTTAGTCTAAAGAAGAGAAGACTGGAGAGGGGGGTTGTTAATGGGCTTCAAACACCTGAAGGGCGGTTATAAAGAGGATGGAGAAAGACTGTTCTCTTTGCCTGCCGGGGACAGGACAAGGAGCGATGGACTCAAAATGCAGCAAGGGAGATTTAGGGTTAGGAAGAACTTTCTCATTGTTAGGGTGTTTCAGCATTGGAGCAGGCTGCCCAGAGCACGTGTGGGATGACATTTTCTAGACCAAATTAGACAGACCCTTGGCTGGGATGGTTTCATCTGGGATGATCCTGCCTTGAGCAGGGGCCTGGATTAGATGCAGCTTCCTGAGGTTCCTTCTGTGATTCTTTGCAATTACAGAATAACCTTGCACAAGTCACCTAACCTTTCTGTGCTTCGTTTTTACCATGCGTAGAAACATGTAGGTCTGAAAGACTGCCAGTAACCTTTCCTTTTTTCAGTTCTTATTAGCAGTTCTGGATTTTGTTAAAATCCAGATCAATTTTGAACAGTTTCTCCAGTGCATAAGTCTACCAGACCTTCCTGCCCATCTTGAGCAGAAAAGTGAAAGTTATAATTAGGCATAACTACATGGATAATAGAAAGTAAAATTTACCTGTGTGTGTGTGTGTGGGGGGTGGTATGTACAAAATTTTCAGTTTCAGGTTAGGATTTAGACAGTGTGTTAGATCTTGCTTTATATCTATGTGTGTGTGACACTGCTTTAGCTGGATGCTTTCAGGTCTTGCACATGTAATGAAATATGTTAACCCTACAGCTGCATGTCCCTGCCAGTGTTCAAGACTTTCGCAATAATATTGCTGGGTTTTGTTTTTTTTAATGTTTTCTCTCTTCTTTTGTGAAAGTCCCATACGGATAACTGACTGTACACAAAGTGGTGTTGAATGCGGAAAGTTAATATTGTATCTGCAGTGAAACTGGTAGCAAATACGTAAAGCTTTATGATTTAAAAAAAAATTAAAATGTGGGTGGTGTATTCTTAGGACTCCAGGGGCACAGAGGAACCAGTAGCACTTCCTCCACCGGGACTTTCCTGCTGTTGTTGTTAAAGGGTTTGTTGAAAAGGAGTTCATCCTATTGACTTGTTCAGTTATGAAATCTGTTCCTTGAGTGGCTGCTCAGAGATGTGTGGAAATATCAAGAACCGCATGTCTCAAGTGGCAGAAGTGCTGGAGACGGTAGGATGTGCTGGAGATGATAACTATTGAACTGTTTGTTCTGAAACCAGCTGTTTCTGGGGATGCGCACACAGGCGTGCGCACACATGCTGTCATTATGTGATGGATACCATCATACAGTAATAACTGCAGGGAGGGCTATGGTTTTTATCTAGTTAAAAAGATAATATCTGTATTTTACATATCTAATGGAGGTCATGTAATGCGAGAACTGTATCCTTCCTTCAGGTTAGCTTTCTAGCAGTGAATCCTCAGGCTGTTATAGCTAAACCAAGGAAAAAGATTAAGGAAGGTATATTTGAGGAGAGAATTAATTTGCCACTTTAAATCCAATCCTAATCTGATAAGGTCCTGAAAGGCTGTACAGTGCCATCTGCGGTGTCTTGATTTTGTAGCACAGGGCATGCAAGATGGGAACATATCTGCATTGAAGAACAGATGATGCTGAATGCAGAAGAGAGCACAGGAGAAACGACACGATTGAAACAATCTCTGGTCACAACATTAAGAGAAATTCGGCATTTCTTCTACCTCTGTATTGCCTCTCTAAAGGGTTGTGTAGCAGGTGAAATAACGATACCTAAAAAATCATGCTGCCCTGCTGATCTTACTTGATCTTTCAGTGGCTTTTCATACAGACAATAATGAGGTGCTGGTAAAGCATTTGCATGACTGATACTCTGCAGTTGTTGATGCCTGGGACCGGTACACTATTTGCTGCACCCTAGGTACGCTACTGGTTGGGACACCTGTCACTGGTGGGGTCCAGCCTCCCCTTCTCACTCAGGGGCATAGCCTTGGGTTTGCTCTTGGATCCTCTGCGGCACCTGGATCCTCAGGTAGCTGCGGTGTCTACAAGTGCATTTCACCAACTGCATCTTCAATGCACCGTACGTGAGACTGGCCTTGATGGCTGTCTGGAAGCTGCAGAATGGGTTGGCCTGTCCTCTGACAGGGTGCATCACCAGGAACTTATAATACCGGTGCTCCAGAGTCTGCACTGCCTTCCCATAGTCGTCTGGGTGCTGTTTTTGATCTATAAGGCAGCATTAAATGGCCTGGGCCCTACATACCTAAGGGACCTTATTCTCCATTATGATTCCTAAGGCCAGCTGAGAGCAACCTCCTGCACATACCATCAGCGTGCTAAATTCACCGAGATTATTCTTTACCAATTTCTCCTCCTCTCTGGAGCGCCCTTCCCCTTAAGGCCGGCCAGAGCCCAAGCCTGGACCCCTTCCTGAAGCGTGGGCAGGTATAGCAAGCAGGGCTAGGCTGGGATATTGTTTAGGGGGGGGTCTGTTTTATTTTGATACTCTACTTGCTTTTACAAATTGTTTGGTTCTCTTGCTTTGTTCTCCTGTTCATTTTCCGGTGTTATAAGTTATTTGGTTTTCTTACCATAAGCTTGCCCGGAGACTTTGTTGGGAAGCGTGAAATATAAATCTCATGAATGAATAAATAAGCAAATAAGTGTGCTGTATCCTGTAAAGGTGTTTACTATTATTTTATGCTCTTTTACTTGCAGTTGCTGAAAAGTGCCAAGTTACAAAGGTAGTCAGTGGTGGAAGTGCTTCTATCTCAGCCCATGCTCTAAGTCTTGTGCTACAGGTATTGATCTGATTGATCCATCAGCAGATGGAAAGAGCGCTTCTTTAATTCCTTTATTTATTTATTTATTTTTGGCATGGTTTGAGACCCAAATCATTTGCATTACCTTTGACTGACTAAAGATTAATTCTCTTCCTTGCATTTCCTACCCCCCCCCCCCGCAATACATTATGGCTCTTGGACAAAAAATACTGTTTTCTCCATTTATTTTTGTCTTCCCACAAAAACACCGGAGTGAAATATTGTGGTTAAAGCCTTTTGTAGACCTAGTCCATTTATATTTCTGTTAAGGATAATTAATAATTGTTCTCTGAGAGCTGAGTAACTCTGTGGAGCAGTTCAAATCCATTTAACAACAGGCCTATGCTACGTTGCTTTTACTTTATAGCAGGTTACAGTGTGAACTGTAACTGGAAACTTTTTTTTTTAATTCTGAATTTTACAGTGAGCAGAAATTTACATTTTCCCCTTGTATCTCTGAAAAGCTTTCAGTAAACTAGGCTAAAAATAATTTGCTAGAAGGACCGCTTCCTTTGGAGTAAGAGGGCAATATATACTTATTACTATGTTCCCATCGTCCATGTGAAGTATATGGCTGAGAGAGAGGATGGTCTGCAGTTCAGGAGCCTGGGAGACATGGGATCTGGGCTCAGTTGCAGACTCCCTGCCTGTCTTTCGGCAAGTTGTTTCAGTCTCTCCACAACTCTGTTCCTTATGGGGATTTTAGCACCTCCTTTTTAGTCGGCTTTGTATCCCTGAGACACTCCAGGGCAGGGACTCTCTTGCTAAGTGTTATATATATCACCTAATAGAATGAGACTGTGACCTTTGCTGGGACCTCTACTTGTTATTGGAATATAAAACTCCATCTATAAGCCTTCTGTTTTGTGAAACAACTATTTAGATGACAATATTCCCTTTCCTCTCTGTCCTCCAATGCCTCTGTTTCTTGGGGGATGTGATTGTTGAAATAAACATGAAGTGGATGAAGTGGTGTGCGTGTGTATCCTATGGATAATGAGTGCAAATTGGATCAGCTTCTCTGTCACATTTCAGTCGCTGATACACACCCCATCAGTAACTGCAGCACAATCTGCTCAGACTGAGTAGGCTGCGAGTTGGCTCCGAGCCTTGCAGAGTGAGAAACTTTCACATATCAAAACTGTTCTGGGCCAATTTAATAAACTTCTGCCACCTCCATCCTAGCCACAATGTTTTAATTCTACAATCTTTTCTCTGTTTTCAAGCATATACAACAGTGGAAAGATTTATGAATTCAAGGCAGAAGAAAAAATAAATTTTGCTGGACAACAGATTTTTCCCGTCCTGAGATTTCTTCCTTACCAGCTTGAAAACAACATTTTCCCACCCAGACTTCTACTGCTGTTGGAATTATTTAATGCTGTTAATTAATTTCCTAATTAGAAGGCTCATCACTTAAAGGAAAGACTGATTTAAAAAAAAAATCCTTATCTAAATGACTGTGTGTGTGTGAACTAAATGGCATAACTTCAGAAATGTAAGCAGAGGGCTTTTCCACAAATAGGCAATTATTGTATTATTCCTCATTAAGATGTAGCTGTTTAGTGTAGGAGTTGTCAGATTATTTTGCAATTTTTTAGGTTAATAACTCTTGTTTTATTGGACTCTTGTGCTACAGACAACAATAAAATATCAAAAGGGGTTTTAAGACTAAAATGTGTAAGGAAGTCATGCTTTACTCGCAATAGGCTGACACATTTGAAATATGATTTTCAGGAAGCTGTTGAAAGGAACTTGTAGGAGCAGGCATTTCTCCAAAAAGGATCTCATGATGAAATTCCCTCTGATATTGTGAATAGAAGAATACATTTATGAAGCTAAGAGGGTGAGAATCCCTCTGTGATAGTGGATAGTAACACTTACAAGGCTCAGTGTTACTTACAGTACTTACAAGTGGTCTCTGACTTTTAAAAGTCTTTTTGTCATATTTCTCCCCAAGGGGCTGAGAACAGCAGCTGTTCATCTGGATAATAGATACGGGCTAGGCTGTGTCAACAAGGATATGGCAAAGTCGGTTTAAGGAATCTGACCTGCGATCCCGTGAAAGAGCTAGTGTCTCTGCGGGGCACACGTTCAGATTTGGCTGTTTTTATGGGTATTCATGTATTTTGTAAATAAGGTCTGTGAGAGCCTAACTCCTGTGTCTGACCATGATGGGCATAGATCCAACTGAATGAAGTAAAGGCAGGAACGGTGAGACGCCGTGCGATCCAGTGCCAAAGTGACCGTGGCCAAAGATGTCAAGTAATGCGCTGGGTCAGCCTTGCACTCTTCTTTTTCTCCGAGCAACCAGTTTTGCTTAATGTTATGAAAAAGTTAGCTTCATCAACATCGGATATTGGTGTGAACGTTTGGGGGTGACAGTTTTTCAGTAGGTCCTGCTTGCACAACGGATGGGGTTGTACAGATGTAGGCGAGGCCAGAATTTACCACCTCATCTCATCATTTATCCAACTGGAGCGGCTCACCTCTGTACGTTGTTTTCCTCCGAGCTGTCAGTTATCTGCCGGACCGGCCTGCGTGTGTTAATCTTTAGGAATTCTTTGTTCTCTCTTGTAATCACTGCTTGTGTTAGCTTTTATTAAATTTGACGTTATTTTCCCTTCTTAAAGCCATTTAGCATCCAATGTCTTAATATCTCCTCTTCTCCAAGTTATTATTTCGCTCCTCTTTAATCCGTCAACCACATGCTATATTTCTCCTTGTTTACCAAGGATCTCTTGTGATGGGCATTTGTAGTCTTATAGGCATCTTACGGACTATGTGTGCAGTAGCAAATACCTGCCAGGCTTCTCAGAATTCAGCAGTCCTAGATCTCAAAAAAAAAATCAACAAGTTAACATTAATTTTATTTTAAACTTTCTTACGAGGAGCCATAGACTGGTGTATGGTTGAAGTCTCATCCGTTGACTGAAGTTGGCTGTGTTAACAGAGCCAGACAGAATACCTCCCAGGTGCACAAAATGCTAGTCCCACTTCTGTTGGCTCTTTAGAAATGCACCATATCTGCACATCTTCTTCCTCCACGGCAGTGCCGCCACCACAACGTCAGTGCAGCAGATGATTCTATATCATCAAGCTTGTGTCTACACAGAACAGTGGATACCCAACACTTCTAGCTTTCTTTGCTCCTTTGATTGGCGCCGCATACCAATTTTGTGTCTTCGTATATTGCTATTCACCCTTTCGACCGTGTGCACTGGATTTGGGGCAGTAGGCTGTAAAAACGGATGTGTGTTCTGTTTCCCCCGTACTCTGTGCTGCCATCTCCAGTCTAATGAATGCTACCTGGACTACATGAGACACGGGGTAGTGGAAATTGTACTGACACCAAAGCACCTCTCTCTAGTGCTTATACTTCTTCTACACCGTGTAGTCATGTTTATGGAGAGTGAATTGTTTTGGAGATTGGTTTTCTAGTGTGGGTGGTGTGGTGGTGGTAGGTATTTCTGGCTTAGTGTCTTTCTAAGCTGAACATAGATGCCTGTTTGATGCAGTTTCTTAACACTACCAGTATTGTATAGGCACATGGGGCATTGACTGACTTTCTTTCGCAGCATCAGAAGCTCTGCACACAACCTTGTCATTTCAAGTTTTTTTCACACATTTTCTTTTTCTTTCTTGTGTTCTGCATCTCTGTGAAGCCTCCTCTCCCCAGCCCACAACCATATGCTGCTAGTGTGGAATGAAGCTTGGTCTCCAAGGGAAAAAAAAGGGGGAATCTCAAGTGGCGGTCTGTTTGCACAGCAGTCACTGCTACACTTGCAGCTTGGCTCGGCATACCTGAGCTTCCGTTAGCTTGAGTGCTGTTAGCAGTATGGCCGTGGCATCATGGGGGGATCTGAAAACCTGTTCAAGAAGCTGAATTTTAGCCCCTTCCTGTTTCCTCTCCCGGAGCAATGTGCTCCTGCAGCCCACATGGGTACCAGCGTCTAAACTGCATAGCATTAAAGCCAGCTTATGTGCATCTACCCAAGTGGCAATCGCAGCAGCAATTGCAGTGTAGACAGACCTCCTGAAAGTAGCAGAGGGGGCTGTTCCCAGCACCTGTCCTGCAAGCCCCATCATCGAGAGCCAGGGTAGACATGAGGCTTCTGCTGCTCTGCCGGGCACCTCTGTCACACTTCCACTTCAAGAACAGTGCTGCTATTGTTGCTCTAGTATTTGGTACTGCCACAATGGGAAGTGCTCGATGTATTTAAGAGAAGTCCAGTCTTGGTCTCAAGACTTGCCTTCCATCCATGGTCCATCCATTTAATCTAGACACAAAGGGCGCATCTACATGAGACGTTTACTGCAGAGCTGCCTTTTTAGCTCCACAATAAAGTCTCACATCTACACGTGCAGCCCTATTGGGTTGCAGTAAACTAATAAACGCCGCCATAGGTTGGCACTTGTAAATACAAGTATTAGCCTGTGGTGATGTTATTTATTGTGCAGTGATGCACGTGTAGATGCTGATGGGGCTGGCTGGGGCACGAGGGTGCTTCAGTGTGGGGGCTGCCTTCCAGCTATGTAAGCGCGGCACCTGGGAGCAATAAACTCCGATGCAGTATGCACTGTGGAGTATATTGCTTCGCATGAGATGCACCCAAAGGCTGCGTCCAGACCTGCGGGAATGTGTTTTTCCCCGGGGACAAGTAGCGGTGTCACACCTTGTGCTGCTACTGCTTGTCTCCAGGGAACCCCTATGCCACGTGTGCTCTGGTGTGCGGCAGGTTACCCCGGGTGGGGTAGGGAAGGCTACCGGCAGCTGTGCTGGCCCCAGCATCCTTACCTGGGGGCCTGGGGGAGCTGCAGCGATGGCGCTTCTGCAGCAGGCTCCAGTTCTGAGAGCACGTGCTGCCGCCATGCGCCACCCCAGTTTTTTCAGCATGGGTTTTTTTTTTTGACCCCAGGATCTCCCAGGGTCAAATCGCCCCTCCACACCACGCTGCAAAGTGGCAGCGCAGGGAACACCTGCGTGTGCAGTGTGTGGAGATGCAAATGGGTCTGCGGTGTCATATACTGACACAACCAAAAAGCGCAAACTATGGTGCAAATGAGATTTTTTTTTCTCTTCCTGTGTTTTCTCCAATCTTTTCTACCTATTTTTACCTTATGTGCTTTTGCTCTTTCAGCTTAGTTTATATTGCATGACTTTTTCATAAACAGCTTTTTCAACAGTTAGCCTGCTTTTATTAACCGTGGGATTTATTAAGCCTAATCCTGTTTACGATGAGACGGATCCTCAACTGGTAAATTTTAGGGTAGCTCATTTTTGGTTCAATAAAGCTACATCGATCTACATCAAAAGAAAATCTGTTCAATATTTCATTTTAACTCTCTCCTTTCTTTTATATTTTATAACCAACAGTAACAATGTTGGCATAGACTGCAAGAGGAAACCGGCAACACTGTCCAAGTGAGTACCTTCTATCACTTCTTTCTGTTTGGCATTCATTGAACAAGCATTTAAAAGCTAAAGATAATGGCAAGTAGGGAACTTGTAATACTTGCTATTCATGAGGAAACTCACCTTTTTAGTCTTGCCCTGGTTTAATTTCCAGCTCAAAAAGGAAGAAAAGCAACAAATAAAAACAACCCCCCCCAACAAAGGGAGGCATGAGAAGGGGGGTAATGCTTTGTAAAGCTTGGGCCAAGTTTAGTTTCACTAACTTTTCAGATAAGTGGAAGTTTTTTGCCTGATCCCTTAGTTATTTATTAGATTTGTACCCCACCCTATCCAAAACAGGGCTGGGACTTGTTTGTGGCTTTGTTGTGAAGTCTTACAAAACTCTGTGACTCTAGAGAAGCTTCTTTTGAGAGTTTGGGTTTGTTCTAATTTTAAGTGACCTCAAACGTCGAAATAGTTCAAACTCAACCGAGTGACCCTGTGAATTCCTCAGAGCTCCCCTTTTTCCACTTTCCTGGTACCAGAGCTCTTAGACGCTGCCGTACTGCAGGGAAGGGAGCCACAGTAGGTGACTGGACCCCCAAAACCTGTCCTTAATAAACTGTTGTGGCTGTGTGTCCTACTTGCTATTGCAACGTTGCTTGCTATGATGTATTCTCCAGATCTTTGTATCTTTTAAATTCGGGGTTCACAGCCCGGGGGCTGTCGACCGGACCCAGCCTGCAGTGCTGTGTCATCCAGCCTGAAGGGCTCCTCACAGGTTTGGAAATTTGGCTGCAGGGGGGTCGCAGCAGTGCAAATTGCCGCTCTCCTGCAGCCAAATGTCTAGACCCGCGAGGAGTCCTATGGGCTGCGGAGCATGGCCCTGTGCATGAGATCCGGCACCTGGGGCTGGGGCTATCGAGGCCTGATCCAGGTTTGTGGGGCCAGGCCAAGGCAGCCCAGGGCCTGATCCTGGCACAGACCCTGCACAGGATCTGGCCTGTGCAGCTGGAAAGTTGAGCTCTGTGGTTTTAAATAACTCAGGATGGATGGAGTTCTTCCAACTTATGAGACTGTTCTGCAACCTACTGCTGCATACTTTCCTTTTGTTCATTTTGACTTTTTAACTCCATATTCCTAGTTACACCACACATGGGTCTGCTTCTTAAAGTATCCTTCCTATTCCACATGCGTGCTCTGCCGATATTTGCAATTTTATATTCCAACCCCCACTTCTCCACTTCCGCTTCCTCGAGCAATTGTTTGGCCAAGTTTGTCACGTGCTGTTGTTCTAGGGAATCTCCACAGCTCTCTCTAGGATGGACTGGGCCAGACCCACGTGTTTTATTCTGTGTTTCAGCTTCGCCATTGTCCGTACTCCATCCACATTTGCAAATCTGCCGCCGCCATAGGATCTAGTGGCAAAATGTGATCCCTGAATCTCAAGCCAAAGCCCTAATTCTCTTGGCGGGCATTAGAAACAGAAGAGCAATGTGTCGAATATTTCCTCCTTATCCCATCCATCCCATTGTTGCAATAACGAAGCCTTGCTTTATCTATTTGAATAGAAAATGACACAGGACAATATTCCATCAAACCTCATCCTTTCTCTAACGCCATGGCTGCTGGTAAGTTTTCTAATGGTACCTCATAGTGGAAGGTGATAAAACCAGGGCATATGCCTTCTGCCTTGGTGGTAACACTAAGCACTCTGACTGTAATATACCAAGCATTTGGGGGGAAGCAAATGAATACAAAAGAACAAATAAAAAAACCTATAAAATGATAATGAGGGAGCATGCAGTCCTTCTCAGCAAGCGGCTCACCAGAGCAGAAGTGTGGCCTCAGTCACGGCACTGTGACTCATTATTAGAATCCTTTGCCTAAAGGCTTGGAGCAGTGATGCAGTAGAAGTTCATGCTGGGAAGCTGATAGCTCGTTGGAGTGACTGTGAGACTAATCAGGCAGCCGCGGCTGCTGAAGGCTTGCACTTGTTTCGTGACAGACATATTCAGAATCAAGCATTAGGGCTATCAGGTTTGGTGCATTTCTGCGAGGGCACAAAACATCTCCGCTTATTGGATAAGAAGGGTTTTTTTTTTTATTGCTAGTCTCAGTTCTCTGGGGTATAAGGAAATGTCGTGCTGGAGCGACCGCGTCCCTTTGATCCAGATGGGTGTGAGATGTATTGACATGGAGGATATAGAAGGGTTGCTTTCCGGCATCAGAGGGATGCTTTTCTATTAGTCAGGGAAAAGCAATAGTTTGATGAATGACATTTCTCACTCCTGCTGTCCATCCTTGTAATGAACACAGAAATTATAATAGCCCCTCAGTAACACCTTTCCACTGAAAACAACGCTGTGTGCTTACCCGTGAAATGCTCACCTGAGACCTGGACTGTAATCTAAACAGGACCTGCTTGGCTTGGTTTCTGCACCACATTGGTGCAGTGCTTTCTTTTTTGATGGTGGTCTTGAGAGGTTCTTCCCTTAGTTGTTCTTCCTCCCTTGCCTCTTATGGTCCTTAAATGCTCACGATGATGTTACCTGAATCTGGAGAGATGTTCTGAGATCCTTGTGTCCCACCCATGTCTCAGGGTTGTTTGCCATGCACTCTCCAGAAGTTTGCAGGGGAACCAGAAGAATCAGGAGGCTCGTGGAACAGGGCAACGAAGACGTACGGGCCAAGAGGTAGAGCCATGAAGGGGACTTGCATATTCAGCCTTGGGATTTAGGGTGTGTCTACTTAAGGTTAAATGAGGCAGCTAAAATGCCCAAAGCAGCGCTGTGGATTACTGCTCCACCCAGATTTAGTAGCTCTGGACAAGTCTCTTGGGTATCGCAATGTGGGACTATAGGTAGGAGATAAATGCACGTAGTATGCAAATGGTTAAATCTGGCTTTGCAGCACCATGACGGCACATCTGATTTAATCCATGTATGTGGGAGATACTTTTGTGTTACTGGAGTTGGTCTGTTCTTTGGTCATTACATAGAACAACTTATTGAAGGGTTTAGCTCCCATTTTCTGCCTGTGAGTTGTCCATGGGCAGGCTTTGATTTTTTTTCCCCCCCACACATTTCTTTGCAGCTGTCTAGTAACGGTCACATGCAAAGAAACTTCAGCCAAAGGATTTGCTTGCACAGGGCGCGGGAGTACTTCTTAAGTACTTGCTGTTTGAGCATGCGATTGACCACCATTGATCACGTGGCTTTGGCTTTGCTGCTCGTTTGAAGACGTATTACTTCTGTTGTTTCTCCTTTCTGGCTCTTTTTGCTCCAGATCTCCTCCATGTCGATGCGATCATGCTCCTGCACATTTGAACAAGTATATTTGGGATTTCATAAAACTCTCATGCGAACAAAGTCTGAGTGTCAAAGTAGCAAATAAATAGGAGTTGGAAATATTAAAGGCTTAAAATCACTAAGATTTTTTTTATTCTTTTTTGTATGGATGTCTAGAATTTACTTATTTAATTTGTTAGCATTAGTTGTTCAGTCTCATTAGTCACCCTCAACTCCAGACTCTCCTCTCTCCTTTCAGTTTATTTCTTCCAGTCGCTCCCTGGGCATTCTTCCTCGTCCCTAACTTCTGTGAAAACTGGGCTTTTCTTTCCTTCAGCTGCATCCCCTGAACTGGTTTCCCACTCAGCAACTTCTAGCTGAAGATTTTCTTTTTTTGCAGTCTTTAACTGTAAGCCATTCAAAAGAGTGTTAAGAAGTCTTATAACACTTTATATCCTAAGGCATTAAACAGTTGAAGTGTTAGGTACAGCCTTTGCCTCTCCTCCTTTTATTCTGTTTATTGGGTTGGGCAAGTGGTTCCAGTGAAATACAAACGACTTAGTGAAGTGCAATATGCTGAAGGAAAATTGCCTCTTAATTTTAAATGCATTCTAAATATAGGAAGAATGGCAGAATTCCTTAACATAATACCACCGTTTAGTTGTTGTATAACAGAATAAGAAATCCCAGAGGAGTTCATCCAGCAAGGTAAAATGGGATCATATACATTTCTTAATATTGCAGAAGTTTCCTTAATCTCATTGTTTAAACTTTTCAATAAACCATAATGCTTATTAGTAGTTTTTCATTTTCAACTGTCAGATAATTCCTTTTGCTAACTCTAGATAAATAGGACTCGCAACACTTTTGGTTTTAGTTAGAGATGATGTGTATATGACCAGACAGCTGATGTAATAAAGAAGTATTGTGTTTTCCACTGTGTTGAACTTAGGGGTTCAAATGTGTTAATGCAATTGAATTGATTGTAATATTTTATAAAAGTTTCTTCAACAAAAATATTGTTAGTGATTCTAGTTGTCAAAGGTTATGAAAGCAAATAAAATGTGCTTCTGGCTGTAATGACAGCAGATTGTCAGGAGCTGAAATAGAATATTATTATATAAAGATGGTCTCTTTTTGTCACTAAGTTTCTTTTCCAGTAAGAGTTTAGTCAAAACGTCGTTATAATGAAAGACGTTGAAATTTGTTTCTTTAAAATGTGCATGTGTGAGAACTGGAGGAGTAAATATGTTAATTAAAAGATTTATATATCACTGTGCAGTGAAATTTCCACTAGGATTTTTTTTTCCTTTGGCAGATTTTTCTGTATCTGTCCTTTCCATTTATGTTGCGCATGTGGAGTCTGAGTGTGCGGGGTTCAGAAAGAAATGTGGACTAGGGTAGTGATAGAGGAGAGTCTTGAATAGCGATGGATGTTTTTTGTCTTTGCACAACCTCATTAGTCTGGTTTTATACAGCAAAAGCAATGCTGAGGGTATGGGTGGTTTGGACCCAGATCCTGTGCATCAGTATTTTTATTCTTCGGGGCCTGAAGTCGTGAGAGAGAATTAATCAAGAAACTTCAAATCTAAACAGAGCTTTGGATAATTGACTTCTAAGTTTGGCCCTTCTCTCTGGACTCTTTGGGGGTATCCCCGTCCATCACCAGAAGTTTTTTAGGAGCAGGGCAGACCCACATTCACCGGGGCGGGATTTAGACAGGGTTGCTCCTGTCTTGCACAGGGGATTGGAGTAGATGACATCCTGAGATGAATTTCTGTGGATCTGTGGTTGACAGAGGAAGCGATACAACGAAGGCATAATTTTGATCTCATGGCTGGCCACAGATCTGTATAGAGCCAGCTGGATGATACTGGGCAGAAGGACTAATTGCTTTCAAGACCAGAAGGGACTCTTAGACCATCTAGTCTGATCTCCTAAATACCCCAAGCCAATAATTATTATTAAATAGAAATGGGACACCACGGTGTGAAACTTCACTCGTTATCTCTGCACTGAGCCAACTACCTTGTGTTTTGGCTACACAGTATGTGACAGAGGCACCCAGTCTTGATGATCTCGAACGATGGATAGTCTGTTACCTCCTCTGATTATTTAATTTATTCAAGAAGTTAATGACCTTCACTGTTAAATATTTTTTGTCTATTTTTTTAGTTGAATTTACTTGTTTTCAACTTCCGACGACTGGTTTTGGTCATGTTGTGTTTCACCATATTGAGAGCCCTTGAGTAGCCAGTGTTTTCTCCCTATGGGAGACCTTTATATATACCAATCAAGTCACTTCTTCTTGGTCTTTCTATAAGCTTAACACATTGGACTCTTTATGTAATCTCAGCATAATTTTCTCTGGCCCTCAAATAATTTTGTGTTTCATTTCTGTCTTGTCTCCAATTTTTCAGAATCCGAAAAAAACAAAACAAAAAACCACCAGAATCAGGTATCCAGGTTGTAGCCATATTGGTCTAGAGGAAAAGGTAATTAGGACTTGTAGCGAGATGATATCTCTTATTAGACCAACAAGATTTTTGCAAAAAAAAAAAAAATTCTTTAACTGCACCAGAATTATACACATGGTTTGGATGCTGATTTCTTCAGTGCTGAATCCAGCACAAAGAAGACCTCCCTACTTCTACTTCTCTGTTTACACGACCCCTAAATCCTTTTCAGAGCCTCTGTTTTTGAGGCTAGGAGGCAGTCCACCATTCAGTAGTCATGGCTTGCATTTATGTTCTTGCATAAATGTCTTCCTGTTCAGCTGTATCAGAATATCTTTGGTTTCGGCGACCCCACTTTACCGAATAGGCCAGAGTACTCAATATGACTCTCCTTTTCTCATCATCATTACCTCTACTGTTAACTCATAAAAAGGTGGACAGAAAGGAAAAAAAGTCTGGCAGGATGAAGTATTTTTGTTCTGATAAGCTGGCTTGGTCTCTGTTTTTATTACAAGCCCAGTGAATTCCCAGAAAAATCAATGCTCTTCAAAATACCATTCTTGAAGGCTTACAGTATTTTGCAAATCATCTGGAACCTTTTCAACAGGGTCCTTCATTTAATAGATTTGAGGCCAGAAAGAAGGACATCATTTAATAGATTTATGGCCAGAAAGTTCTTAAAGAAGACATCTAGTGTTGATTTGGAGACCCCAGGAGATGGAAAGTCCATCACTAATTTGGGTAACTTGTCCAAAGGGTTAATTTTGTTGCACACTGTTAATAATTGGTGCCTTATTTCCTGTTGGAGTACACCTAGCTTCTGCTTCCAGCTATCGGTTCTGCATTAGATGAAAGAGTCCTTTGCTACCTGATATTTTCTTTCGCCACGGCGTGTCCTCAGGGCCGCTCTCATCCCACTTCTCTGCCCTATTTCTAGCCCTCGGTCTGTGCTGAGCTGGAGTGAGCGGGCAGGATGCGTTGGGTGGTCTTGGGCCCGTGCACACCCTTTTGAAAGCGCTGCTTGTGACGTACACGAGTAAAACGTCTGTCCAAGGTTGATCTGCTTAGGTCCATGTTGGGGCTGGACCCGATGATCTGCGAGGTCCTTTCCAGCCCTTACTAATCTGTGAATCTATGTTTGGGTAGCGTCACATCTCCGGACTCGAGTGGGCAGGAGTGGGGAGCCCAGATGCCCCTTGCGAAAGTTGGGACCGGGCCATAAGAAGCCCGTCTTGTGCAGAGAGCCAAGAACGGCTAATGTTGTCATAGGAAACCTTGGGATATAAATAAGAGCATCTAAAATTACAGCGTGCAATAAGGACTTGGGCAAATGTAGGATCAGCGGAGACAAATGTTGATTATAATTTTCAAAGACGACTTTTCTGATCTCTCCAGAAGGAAAGGACAAGGCTCTCTGTCTGGTTCAACTATTTATGAGGTCTCCGTCACCTCGGTATTTATAGCATGCCCTTGCTGGAATACATGTCAGCCTGGTCTGCCTTTCGAATTGGTTGCCGCTCATCTCTTTGTTTGCGATTAAAATAATTCATGTTTTAATCATTAAGAGCGGGCAGCTTGCCATGTGCAAATCGGAGTTAATTGGCACCTCTTTCGATTTTCTTTTAGTTGCTTTTCGCCGGTGCCTCTGCCTCTTCCCGGCTTCAGACTGTTTACAGAAAACGAGTGACCGCTGCCTCCGAGCAGGGAGCGCGTCCTGCTTGTCAGCTCCTCGCTGTTAATGCGCCGCGGCGAAAATAGCCGTGTGCGGGAACACTGAGTCACGGGGGCTGACCCAGCGACGCGCGGCGCGCGTGACACATAATGAAAGGTTGAACTGTCTGTCTCCGAGGTGGCGTAGCAGATCAAATCACAGAGGATCAGGCAGAGAGATGTTGCCTTGCTCTGAGTGACAGAAGTTAATAATTAGTGACAATGATTGACAGATACACTCCATCTGCCGCTCTGACGCCTAGGAGCAGTTATTCCACAGCTGTCTGCGGGCACAATGAACTCCTGTGGGAGAGAGGGATGGCCTGTGATTGACAGCTGCCTCCGAGAGAGACAGGCCACTGACAGTAAAGTCACTGTCAGCAAAAGTGCCGAAGTCTCCCCCCGTTCCCTGGAAGTCTCACTCGCTGTATACATTTATTCTGTTTCATTTATCATGTCAGGTATGGTTTTAAATATATGACTAGCTCGCCTGTTTTTTAACTGGCGGCTTTTTCCAACGGTAAATTGGAGAGATCCACATCCTAACTGCGAGATCTCATCGCCCTTCTGCCTCTTCTCTGGCCAAATATAGTACAGGGGAGGCAAACATCCCCGCATCTCGTCTGTCTATCTTTGCTTCCACCACTACCCCGTGGACGCTGGGATTTTCAAGATTCGCAGAACTTCACGGGTTTGTGCCTCTCCCCCCGCTCTGCTTTATAAAACATTTGCATAATATCTCAAATCGTTCCATAACATATTTTTCTTTAATTGAAACTCAAGTTCATCTTCTGCTTGGTATCTGCTTCCCCTTCTGCATTTATGGCTTTCCTGATTCTCGATTTAATAAGTTACAGGAAAAATTACAGGTGATTTTTTTGACAAAGGCCCTGAATCTTATTTTCTGGATTTTAACAAGCATTCACTACACTGTAACACCCAGACAGTAAACTGCAAGTTACTGATTTATAGGAAGCATAAAATGATGCATGAACAATAAAGTCATTCTCAGTGTACCCTGGATTCTGTACGGTATTGATAATTTAGATACTTCCGAGGGCCAATCCACGTCTCGTATTGTCGTGCTTAATTATAGATAATTCATCCTGCAGAATTGAGTGCAAATTCCATTAAACTTGTGTGATTCTCTCTTTCTCAGCATATCACTCACAGCCTTGCTGACTGGGGTAGCTTTAAAAGGTTTTTTTTTTTTAATTTTCACAGCAGTGAACGGTCTCTTTAACTGTTTCTCTGGTGTGCAAGGTGCAATCTGTCTGTCTGTCTAAAATCGGTGTTAGGCAGTCTGTATGCAAAGTGCCAGTCACTAACGCACGTGGGCTTTCAACTGAGCAGGGAGGTGCAGGTCTTCTCTTTCCACCACTGAAAGAAAAGTTGCATGATCTGTTGGTGGGTTTTTTTGCCTTTTCTTCTTCTTTGCTTACAGCAGCTCATGATTGCTGGCGTGGAGCTGCTGCTGCTTTGCTTTGACTGTTTCCTCGCAGACTCTCCAGTGCTGTACTGTCGCCAGCTGTGCAGGTGGGGTTTTTGTACATTGCCATCACTTGTTCTTTTATAGGAGGGGGTCTTCACCATTTAAAATTAATTATTATTTATGAAGACCAAGGGCAAACCCTCGTTTTCATGAGCCAGGGGTCCTGAACTAAGAACAGGAGACCTGTAAAGCATCAGGCATGAAGGCCAACTCATCGGGTGGTAAACTACACCAAATACACACCAAATATTATACACCAGTTGAGGATCTAGTCTTAAATGTGACCATAATGGGGATATTAGCATGGCTTAGTTGTCCGCTGAAGCTGGTCTGGCTACAGTCAATGTAAGTACTTTTTATTTTTCTCCAAAGACCATGATGCTTGGAGTGTTTTTTTTTTTTAAGTATTGAGAAGTTTTTAACAGAAGTGTATTGGAAATTGTGAATGCTTGTGCATGGCTTCATGTAGCAACATAGTGCCAGCGGATTGAGTTTTGCATTCAGTGAGGTGCCGTGGGTGTGCAGGCCCGAGCGCGACGCTTTTAATTCCTGCCTATACGCTGCTCCCTGTGAGGTCGAGCGCTCCCCGTGGATGATGGCCGATTCCACCTCGGCGCGTAGCACGCAGAAGGGCCTGGGAACTTGTCACTAGCCGCTTGAAATCTAGTCAGTTAAGGAGGAAAAAGAGCCAACTCTGCTCTGAGATCCTATCTTGCTCTAGACTCCTCTTGGTAACTTTTGTGGATTTACATTTGCATTTTCCATTTTTAAAGATGTTTTCTCTCCTCTGCTGCTGTGTTAAAGATGCACATGAAAGAAAGGGAGAATTGATTGTAGATGGAAAGGACGATACGGTCTGTGCCTTCACTACTGCCACACGCACAAAGGCAGCAGCAAGCTGCAGGAGAGAGATGCTTCCTCTCGAGCTCCTTCTACTTAGCATCTTTTGGCAACGGAGGTGCGAGTGCTTGAGAAAACACGCTCATATGCAGTCTGATCTTTATGTTGACTGGGCCTTCAGATGTCCCAGGAGGCTGTTGGGCACGTGGGGCACAATAGTTTGCTTGCCTGTGCTGACTTTGGGTTGGGCCTCATCTTTCTCAAGCTATTCTCTCAGCCTGTCTTAATCGGTAGCTTCCCCCCATCCCCTGTGCCATGGGGGAGCTGGGATTAAATGCTGAAGAGCAGCTCCAAATGCAGAGGCCCAAGGTGCGCGGTTTGGATCAGGCTGTGAACAGTCCCAGCATGAGCCGGGCTCTGCTCTGCGGTATCGGGTCAGCCTTGGGTAGAGATCAGCAAGTCAGGATCCCAGTTCAGGGGCATCTCTAGCAAAACACAAGCCCCCTCCATAATGTCAAGCAGCATAGTTAAAAATATATTCTCTCGGTTTTAATCATCTGAGATGCTGATAATAGCAAAGGAGGTATCTTTATGCAAACCTGATTTTATTTTTTACCCCATCTGTCTAACGAGTCTTCTTCATCTCTTATTTAGCTGAGTCTCTGATACCTCCTCACAAAATGCACACTAGTCTTGATTCTGACCTTTTTGCTGTGGTCCTTTAAAGCTGAAGGTTAGGAAATTCATATTTGGCACATAGATTGACACTTGAAAGATATGATTGGGCTTTTTGGGGGTCAAATGTTACAGTCACTCAAGCTGCAGCTTGACTTGACTTGGTTTGAAGTGTCTTTTTTTTTTTTTTTCTTTCCAAAGTGCCAGCTGAAAATGATTTCCAAACTATTCTGAGAGTTTTGTGTGTAAATTTAAGTCTTTGGTAGAAGAGCACTATCTAGCATTTCTACATATAAGTGGAGGTGGTCTGTTATGAAATGCAGAAGGCAAGGTAGATTTGCACCTTATAGACGAACTAAATAGCACAAGCTTTTGTGAGTTGAAGCTCACTCCATCAGATGCTGTGATAGGATCCTCGTTATGAAATGCCATAGATTAAACCTGTTTATAATCATGCCAAAAAAGCAGTGCGAATGCAAGCTTTATTTCATCATACTTAACAATTTAATTGGCTTTTTTTTTTTTTTTTTAAACTAAAGAACTGTTTGTAGTTCATAGCACCATCACATCACAATTTGACAGAGCAGTTTTAAAAGAATTTCACCTCTGTTTTCTTTCTCTCTCTCATCGTTAGCATTGATTTTCAGAGGGCGGTAAGCGCCTTTCCCTCCAGTTGACTTTAGGATAGTACAAGTTCTCAGCACCTCTGAAAGACAGACCTGCTGTGTTTTATTTTCAGACCTATGGGACTATGAAAGCAATAATTATGAATTCAAGATGTGATATCATTTGAGTTTTAAGTGTCTAACGTGCCCATCTTAATGCAGGCAGGGAGTAAATGGAATTATCTGACAGACAGGTGTTTGCTCCATGCTATTTCTGTAGCCCAGAAATTGCTATTATTCCCCTTCAAGGTAAATCTGAACCTGTTTGATATATGTTGATTTAGTGAAATGCTCCCGAGTACCTTGATAATCATGTTGTCTTTCTCTTCTTATTTTAACCCAGAAGTCTTGTTTAAAGTGCCAATTTGTTGTTAAGATGAAATATTCTGTTTCATTTTTGGCTAGAACCAAACATTACAGTGTGACTGTCACTCTTCCAGATTAGCAGTTGCATTTGAAACCCACATTGGCACGATGACACTGTGTCTAAATGAGGATTCCAGAAGATAATTAGCAACGAAGAGTGCTGTGCAAACATGTAGAAGAGAGTGTTTTCTATAACTTAAAATGAGGCAGAGTCAAGCTCTTGAAACTCTCCAGAGCGGAACAGAAACTCTTCCTGTGGCCCGAGTAATCTCAAGATAAGAAACCCAGGAGAAGCCAAGCCAAGGGAGGTAACCCGTTAATCACGCACCATCCTAGCGATAGGGATTTCTCTACCATACAGCTTTAGATGCGGGTGAGAGAAGCACACGTTCGTTATCTGTGACTCGGTATTATTCCCGTTGTCTCGAATCACAACTCCGCATTCAGATCGAAAGGTCTGCAAACTGGCAAAGATATAAATACCAAACAGACAGCGTTATCCAAAAAGTAAATGAATACCCAAGCTAATACAAAAGATTATCTCCTAACAGCCTCCTAGGTAATTTTTAACAAACTCAGAGGGAAAATTAAAAAAAAAAAAAGAAAAATCTACTGGAATACTCATTAAAAATAATAGACAGTTGTACACATGGATCTGATAGATCGTTTGGACTTGATTGCAAAGATCACATTCATTAGTTTTTCTGTTTGTTGCCCAAAGTTGTGTGCACAGCCCTCCAGGACCATATAAGTGGGTACTCGAAGTGTTGAAAGCTACTCCATGCAAGTGCAGGATGAGAGATAAATAAGGGTTGACAATTTGCAAGTAATCCAAAATGGGAAGGGATAAAAATCGAAATCAGTGCAAGTTGTCTAAATTATGCTGATGGCCTCTCTTGGAGGTATTTGAAGGGAAGATGCATTAAATAATCCTAAACACAGCGCGGCGTGTGACCTGCAACATCGGGGGGAGGAAAGGAATTTACTTAGACCTGAGGCTTATAATCAGAAGTTTGGTTGAGCTTGGCCATAGCAGAATTTCATACCACTAGCGTCTATTTGCAGGTAGAATAGTATCTGAAAGGAAGGGAAGGATGTCCTGTCACTTGAATTGGTTAAAGAACTCGGTGCACACATGTTGTCTGTTGCACAGTTGTTCCATGGCAGAAGCAAGGATTAGATAACATCCTGGGTCAGAGACATCCGACTCTGTTTCTTTGCCTGTGTGGGAAGGAAATAAGTAGCTTGCTAGGTTGGATTCGGTTTGCTAGCATGTCAACGAATGGCAGCTATTTTTGTGTGTGTTGGACTAGATTTTGCCCTCGAGGCATAGACCTTTGTTGGGACGGTGCTGAACTGTGTTGTTCCTCCCAGAGCTTTGGGAAGCATTGTGCTTCAGGGAGGAACGGTGTCTTCTGACCTCCTGGGGAGGACGGATATTGTTCCATCTCTTAGGGGGATCATGTTTGTTCCCTGCTAAGGTTGGCCTTGGTCAGGGCAAAAAGGGCCGTGACACTGCTGCTTCTGTTCACGAGCTCACATAAAGCTAAAACACGTTGGAGGCGGTTTAACTTGCCATCATAAATCAAAATCTACTACGAAAAAATTGTGAACATGCATTTGCTCGTGCAACTAACCTAGCAAAACGGCGATTTTTTTTGTCCCGTTTCGTAATGTGTACAAGTGCCCGTTGTAGTGGTGTGTTCTCTTGTGCAGAGGTGCGAGAAGGAAGGCCAAAGATGCTGTAGCAACATCCATCGCTTTGCTGCTTACACACCATCATCTGTTGTTGTTGTGCAAGAATTGCAGAGTCCCAAACTTTCAAAAGTCTTTAAGACCTGCATCTCCTGCCCGACAAACTGAGTTGTGAGTAATGCCCCATAGACTTCTGGAGGAGGAGGAGACATTAGTACTGGACTGAAGACCAAGATTAAAAATTAAGATTAAGGTCAGCTTCATTTCAGTTCTCCTCATTTGCCCCAGTATCCCCAGTATCTCTCTGTAAATATATTTACAGACATATATTTTCATGCCTGGTAAAAACAGTCCAGTCGATTTATAGGGAAGCTGAAAAACTTAAGAAAACCCATCTGGCTCTGGCTGTTTTAAAAATAAGTGAGATGCTTTTGTATGAAAATGTAGATAGACTCCTCCTGTCACAGATAACATCAAGGATTGCTTATCTTATTCTTCATTGCTTTCAGTTGCTGTGCATTTTTTTTACAGCTATACTTAAATTATATTAAGTTCAAGTGCAGATCTGGAGAAGGCATTGAAACAGGTCTTTTTCCTATCTGAAAGCCCAAGGAGGCTGTGGAATTGTCTCAAATCTTTCCCTTTAAAAAAAATCTGGCCTTTTTAAATGCTTGAAAGCAATATTGAAATGAATTTAAGACTACGACCTGAGTGCTACAAGAAAGGATAGGGTAGAATTGTTGATGTAAAAAAATATTCTAGTTCACACAGAAAGCACAGAATAAACTTGACGCACACCCAAAAAATATACTCATCTTCCCATATGGGTGGGTTTCACATCATATTTACACTAGATTTCAACCAGTGTCACTATTTCCATTAAAAGACATGCTCTTGATTCACACTGCTGTAAAGACTGATAGATCCAGGCTTATCTCTATATATTTCATGGTATAAAATACGTATGGATGGAGCGCCTATTCTATAGTATAGTTAAGTTTATTAGTGCCACTAATTTTATAGATAATTAGGGATTGAAAAGTTTCAGTGGAATGAGTTTATTAGATAATGAAGGGATTGAACTAAGTAATGTATTCACATTTCATTAAAACTTTTGAGAATGATATGTAGATCTTCCCTGACAGGCCCAGAAGGAGCACCAAAATGCTGCACTTCTCGCTCCCTCTTGCCTCTTTTGGAACAAATCCTTTAGAAAATGCCACTAGAATTGTAGCAAGTTTATTCTTATGTAGCTCGTGCGCTCTGGAAGATCTGTGCTTTTATGAATATTTTTAATTTAATCACCATAAATTTGAAGAGAATGCATACACTGAGGGCTTAAAAACTACTGTCCATTCTCCGATGAAGCTTCTTTGATTTAAAGGAGAGTTTTTCCAGGGTAATGTTTGAAGGCTCCATACATAATAGCTGAAGTAATGGATCACCAGAGAAGGAGATGGGTGCTTTATTCCACAGATTAGCTTCACAAGCAGCAAATCGCAATCCCCCAACCATGCCATTTAGTCTTCTGCTCCCTTTCCCCTCCAGACTTCCAGCTGATAATTTAAGTAAATCAACTGGTCTCTGTCCCCAGAGGCATAATGCTAAATGTAAAGAAATACTTCTAGTTCCAGACACACAATATTTCACATGTTGCAAAGTCAGTAAGATGAAGCCATGACGGTGGGCTTTATGCAGCGCAGCACAGTGATCTGCACCCCTGTGTTGGATGGATCTTTAAGAGGGATTGAAATCGCTTCGTTCAGGGCTGCTCAACTTCTAAATCCCCGGTGACGGCACCGGGTGGGACACGGGTCCCGGAGTGGCTCCGGACTCGTACTCGGTTCTCGGCACGGTGCACGGCACTGCCCCAGCCCCTGGGGCGGAGGCAGGAAGCGGCAGCTGGAGGAGGGAGGGGAGATCCCGAAGACCCCTGCTTTTGCAGTCGGAGCTATGTGGGGAGCCTGGGGGGGTGCAAATTAACCCATTGCAGGCTGCCAGTTGGCCTAGTTTATTAATCAAAGGCTATTTGGGGCCTCAAAGGGGTTCCAGCCGTCAGGTGAAATCACTTTGCATTTTTTCAAGCGTTCCCCCTGGATTCGCAGTTTGAATTAAAGATCTGGAAAGAACAAGGCCAACCAAGACAGCCATTTCGAGCGAGCTGACTAAGAAGTAAAGACTGCAGCTCGGAGTCTGAAGCTTTGGGCTTCTGAACACATTCTTTCAGTTTGAGGCTTCGTGCGCAAAGTTCCTTGTCCGTGCCTGTTAGCAGTGAAAGTCAAGTCTTGTTGAGTGTCTGTTTGCTAGCACAGCAGGAGGCGCATCATCTGTCTTTGAACAGAGCTCCTGTCGTTTCAGCTGACATGTACAAGAAACAGCATGCCTCGCAGAAATGAGTGTGTGATAACTATGCAGTGAACATAATATTCTTAAGGCATTAGGAAGCTGAACATATCTCACTGTGTTATACTTCATCTTCACAATTCAAAATGACACATTTTTTATAGGTTCAACAGTCATAGCTGAATGCGTGTTACTGGCCCTGTGAACATGACAATAGGGTAGAAGCTGCAAGCTTCAAAAAACCCTTAAATTGTATGGACTGTTGTGCAACATAGATCTTTGCAGAGATCGCATCTTAAAACAAAAAAAGAAGAAGCATTAGTTCAAGTCCTGAGGATCAGTAAAAAAAAAAAAAATTCCACAAATCCTGACCAAAATGTAATTAGTGCGGTGAATAAATATGCTTTTGTAATTTATTTCCCCTGTCTTTTCCCTCCTTCTCTGTTACTAGGCTTTCCAGCTTGGTCCTTCTGTTTTGTGGCTTATACTCTATCAGGACGGCTATATATAAGTCAGTGCCCATAGCAGCAAGACATGGCTAGCTGTAATTTTTGTCTCATCATTAGCAGCCTGCTGTGTGAGTCTGTTCTTCAGTTGCTGGTCATTGATTCAATAATGTATGTTGCCTCAATGACATTTTATCCTCGTACTATTACTTCTTCTCCTTTGCCTTCTAGGGCAATTAACCCTTTTGACCAGCATATTGAGATCACTTGTGTGCTACACATGAAGCCCACCGGGATGCGAGGAAACAGATGCTACCAGAGCTCTTTAAGCTCAATTATGACTTCAAACTTTTTTTTTTAGATGGAAGAAGACGTGTCCATGTCAGACAGTACATTTTCCATCCCTACTCATCAGCATATTAAATATATTTCTTAGGCGCTTTCCCAGCACGTTACCTGGCTGCTTCCCAACTGGAAGAGGACAATGCAAGTTAATGTGGAATAGGTCAGGAGGCTTGGCTGCAATGATGAGCGTCAGCCTGGGTAATTCGGGCCCGAGTCGGTTCGAAAAATGAAGCTGTTTTAACATAATCCTAATTGGAGGGGAACCGGCTCCTGTGTGACAAGCCTTGCACAGGTGCTTGGCACAGCATCTGTCGTTCTGCAGCGCCGGTATGGACCGGGGAGCACGGAAGAGCCTTGCAGATTAGCAAAACAAAACAAAACAAAAGGAATCGGATGGCTCCTACCCCCCTTCTTAACAGCTCCTCTTTTTTGCTTCTTTTCTTATCTCAGTCCTAAAAAGTGCTTTTCTCTTCTCTCCCAGCCCTTTCATCAGTGTGCCATTCGCTGCCAGGTTCACGTGAAACAGGAAGGAAATTTTATTTCGGGAAAGAACGCGGTCCAGGTGCTGCCCACTGAAAGCGGTGCGGACATATGAAGTAGCTCCTGCCTCGCCGTTGAGTGACAGCTGGAAGGCTGCACGGGCTCCCCAGCACTTGGCTTTCATAAAGCCTATTTAGATTAAGCTGTTCCCACATCCTGTTTCATCAAGATGCTGAACGCTTCTGGCACTTTTGTCTCCTTAGAATCCAGGATGTTCATAAGTATCATCACCTCCTTAGTCCCTTGCGATTAGTATCTGCACTGTCAAATCCAATTTTACTGTTCTTTAACTATTCTGACATGATTTCAGTCTCGACTAAATTGAGGTCCAGAACATGACACCCGTAGTTTGTTCCTTTAAATACGGCATTTCTGCAAACGTGAAAACTGAGCCGGCCTAACGCTGGATGGTGAGGACAGAATTACCTTGCCAGATACTGTTTAGATTTTGGTTTCACCTTTAGGGCTGATCCCAGCGTTCCCTGCTGACCGTCGGTGTTTGATGAATAATCAAGGCTTCAGCCTCGTTTCCCAGCATGCATTGCAATGTGCATTTCCCAGCATGCATTGCAGTTACTTGCAGCTGCATGTGAAACCATGGTACAGTGCCGGATTATGGCATGCCGAGGCCCTAAGATTAAGAGACCCCACATGATAAAAATAATCCAATGTATGTATATTTTTGACACATTAGAACAAAAATGTCAATATTTAGAGAGTCATTTTCCCATATCCCCTTTCTCTCCTTTATTTACCAACTGCTTATTCTAAAACTTGATATAGAGCCAGTTGTTTTTTTCTTATTTAGGGGCCCTAACCTGTAGCTTAAAGCTAAATCCTGCTCTGCCAAGGCAGTTAGCGTAGCTGGCATGGTAGCACCAGCAAGCGTTAAAATTGCTGTTATAATCTCCTACTTTCACTTGCTGGGTTGAAATTTTTCAGTTCTGGTTTTGCCTGAAGGTGGACATTTTTAAAAAAGTTTTGAGTCCATGTAATCATGTCTTTTCTGAAAGGGAAATGGAAAATGAAAAGGAAAATGATCTTATCTTTTGAAGAGCTCTGCCATTGATCTCAGGGAGATTAGGTCTCAGTGAGATGCGCCAGAGTGATCTGGTGAAAACCAGATTTGCTGTGGCCAAATGTTGAGCCTTTGGGGAACACTTCTTTGTGCAGGTGCAACAGTCTTTAAAAAAACCCCAGTGCTGGTACTAGTCGATTTGCCAGCAGTCGGAGGGGACGGTTCTCAGTTTGCATTGCATCTGTGGTCAGTTTGACACCCAATTGTCACAGATTCCCGGTGAGGGGGTCCATGCTCGGGAAAACATTTTCAAGCATCAGTCTGTGTTGGTAAGGAGACGCACCAATTTCCGCACATCAATAATTAGCTCATGTTGATAGTAACCTTGGTTTAAAAGGTGACTGAGTTCATCTCTTCCACGTTGACTGGAACCATGTGATGCATCACCTAAGGCTAGTCCGCTTTTTGTTTCCGTCTCACCCAGCCCTATTAATCCTTCCCCTGTGTTCAAGCTGGTCAGGGAAACTGAGGCATGCAACATTATTACAGCATCAACGTGTTTAAACATCACAACACAACCATGCTCTGGCATACCAGTTGAGCCATCGCTAAAGGGCTTTTGATGGTAAAATATTCACTGTTGTGGGTGATATCATCACATATACGTCAGAGAACCTACCTGATTTTTGGGAACTGGAAGTTGGTTATTCACTACACTTACCTGGTGTTCTGCAAATCCAAAAATTACCTTCTGATGAGGCATCAAGTTTTAGGATATTGAGCTGGCCTAGCCTCGAATGGTGAGGTCAAGTTTTAGTATATTTACAATATATCCTTCTGATATTTGGGATACATACAGAACCTTACTAGAGAGTTTTCCATCCTTTCCGAAGTAGCTCTTTGAGGTCACTTGGGCTCCATGTCTGGAATTTGCATACAGACGTGATTCCTAAATATTTAAGAGCTTTGCAATAACTTTAAACAGTTACATGAACGGAAGGAGGAAGAAAATAAGTGTATATCTCTGAGTCTAAGCTCTCTGATGTAGCTATGTTGTTTTTTTTAAACTGAAATGTTCCAGGTCATTGGTCTGTGACATAGGCCAGGGCATTTGGACAAAGACACGGATGAAAACCGTGGACACTATTTTGTTTGCAAACAGTTTTCTTTACTTGCAGATTAATTGTTAAATTCCTAACGATTATTATTAGCCCGTGGATCTTGATTAGCAGGGGAAACCGCAGCCACTTCAGGCCGTAAATTCGAAGCCGATGGTGGAGTTTACTACTTTGAAGAAAACTGTGGTGCAGCTGTGATCTAAGCACTGGTATTGTCACAAATCCGTGTGCAGGGCCAGTTAGAGGCGAGTCCAGGTGCACGCGCACGCAGGAAGCAGAGTCGGCGTGCAGCTCATCCTTCTGCCCTGGCTGTCTTTTGCAGAAAAGGCTTCTGTTTTCTAGTCATGTCTTGGTTGGACGTTGCCCACAGTTTTTATTGGTATCATATGAAAAGGACAAACATCTGTGAGTTCAAACAAACTATAATTTTGAAATAAAGCATGTTTCTATATTTTTTTCACAGATGAAAATCTATTGCCTTATCTATTTAAGGCACAGACTGGAGTTAGGCACCAGCTATTTGTGCCTTTGACAATGTTGCTCTGAATTTATACTAGCGTGTGATTTGTTCATAGTTCCCTTGGGACTTCGTCATCCCAAATCCATGCGATGTAGCTAGGAGCGCTGCGTTTTGCATCTGGACTTCCAGTTTGCAGAGCCACACAGTAGCTGGCAAAGCTACACAGTGCCCTATTCAGCTCATCCTGTATGTGGTGTTTGTCACTTAAATGATTCAATTACCAGGTGGCATTAATTTGCTAAGTGAATTTAGGTCCTGTGTGTTTGGGATGGGAGCAATACAGAGATCTTAGGTTTTGGTGGGGGAAAAAACCCAACCCTAAGCCAAATATGTTCCCCAATTTAACATTAAATTGAAGTTACCTTTCTAGGAAAGCCAGTCTACTCCAGGAAATTTAAAAATATGGAGGAGATGCTCTTTGCCCCCTTTAATGAGGACTTTTTCATAACTCTGCATCAGCTAAGGATGAAGTGGGAAAGCTTTCACAGAGGATTTCCTGGCTTTGGTTGGTTGGTGGGTTTTAGAGCAGTTTAACTCCTACATAGTTTCTGCCTCATGTCAGACGTGCCATGAAGATTTTTCAATGTTTTTTCTGTCTTAAGTAGGGCCCCTTCTTCAGCACCAGTTTTGCATGGAGCATAGGGTGCACGTCGCCTTTTTTAGCATGCATCTACTTAGGAACAAAATATGATTTAAATGTGCAAGCTAATAGAGTGTATATTTTTCCTTTTGTCTCTCTTCCAAACACCCTTCTGCAGCATTACATTTAAATATAACACTATTGCTGATGGTATAATCACACAGAGAGAAGGACATTGAAAGGGATGATTTACCTAGCCACTCTAAGCTGGCAACGTTGCATTTATTATAGGCGGTATTTAACAGGGGTTGTCCGACATGCCATGTTCTACATCTGTGATTTCCGTGGCTTATAACTGCCAAACATTGACTTGTCAGAGCTGAAATTTTCCCCGCTAGGTGTGTGTCCCTCGCATTGAATTCTTTGGAGGATTTGCATGAGAGAAAGCAAAAAATGTGTTGTTTTGCACAAATTAAAAAAAACCAACAAAAAATGTTAGCTTTTTTTTTTTTTTACTACATCTGTTTCCCTCTGTGTTTTGGGACAGAGTCTTGAGATCTGTCCAGGGTTCGCCCTTATATCAAGGATGTACTGTTCGCTATTTGCATTTAAACCTGCCTAAGTTTAGCCAAATACTGTACTCGAAGACTGCCACGTTGGACTTTCCACCTGCTCGTTTGCTGCGGTTGTTTGTAGGTAACAGATGAGCAATGGGCACACATGCAGAATATTCATATGCACATTGCAGAGCGGGGAACATCTTAAGATCTCCTGACTTTTGGAGGTTTATACTCTCAACCCTTAACATAGCGTTAATGGAGGGTTTGGGTTTTTTCCCCCCATTGATTTGTAATTAACCCGATGCTCGACAACACTGTCTGGTTGGACCGCTGCCAAACAGAAATGCTGGGAATGCTTCCTGTAAACTCCACCATTGAGAATTCTTATGATTCAAGGAACACCTCATTTATCTCAATTCTGTACACTCTTGACCTTGATTCTCAAGAGATTTTTTTGAACAGCATCTTCTTGCATAAACTACTGAACTTTATATGACAGTATCTTCTTTAAGTCTGCATGATCAATATGGAGTGTAACGATGATGAGGGAGGGATGAGGACAATTTAGATGAACTAAACCTGGAACTCTGTTTTGGAATTTTCCCTGCAATAATCTGTTTGGTCATTAACAACCTGCTGGTTAGTCTTATTATATTTCCTTAAAATAATTTAGATGCTAATACATACCATTGACTGCTAGATGAGGAAAAACACCCTGATATCTCACTTTATGCTACGATCGGTTTCACAGCTGGATTTTATCTTCTCTTTTATATTATAAAGCTAGGTTTAGTGGCCATAATTGGTCAAGTATTGAAAGCATTCGAGACAAAAACTCTCTGCTTCTTGGTGGATATGATGATGATGACTGGATCCTCCAAACTGGGCTTCTGTTGCATTAAATCCATCTCATTTTAAGGTCAGGAATGGGGTTGTTATATCGGGTGCTGTGCTCAGGAACAGGCCTGTTTGCATGCAGTTCTGTCGACGCGATGTTTCACTGGTGTATCGAACCTTTGCTGTTTTTTTTAATTAAAAAATGGGTTGTTTCAATTAATCTCTCCAGAGTTTTCATTGCAGTTTCCCTGATCCACACACAGCTCCTCCTCATAGCTGAGAGCTAAAATCTTCCTGTTGATTTGCAGAGACCAGGACACTTGTGTGTCTGCCACAACTTGATCCGAAGTTTCCCTTTTCCTGAACAACTTTGTGTCTACAACTTGTTATCTGATGCCATTAGACAAAATAGAAAATAATTAAAAAAAAAAAAAAAAAAAAAAAAAAAAAAAAAAAAAAAAAAAAAAAAAAGCAAAATGATTTCCTTCTGCTGCTGCCATGTCCGTACCTAGGTGTCCGACTCCCAGCAATGACTAGAATCTGTCAGGCCCTCGGCGTGTAAGGTTGATTTCGGTGAATGAATGCTGAACTCGGACGGGCAGTGTGTGTGGTATTTTATGGGAGTTGCAGCACGAGAGCAGGGAACCCCGAGGAAAGGCTGGGGGTGGATACGGCTTAGATGATGGATCGGTGCAGGTCAGTGTGGCCACCAGCTTAAATAAGAGAAGCATTTGGGACTGCTCTAGTTTCTGGCAGCAGCACCTGGGTTGCAATGCAGCATGAGGTAGCCCAGAGGATCCAAGGTCTCATTCAATGATTATGCCTTTTGCCACCCAAACTACCCCTTCTATGTTAGTGGCTTCTCCCATGCCATGCTACAGTGCTAACACAGACCCATTATCATTATACCACCGAAGGGGGAGCATGGGGCAGGGCCAGGAATCGGCAGTCTGAAGGGCGTGGATGGCCGATAGGTCCCACGTGCAATGGGAGAGAGTGGCTGGGAGGGTGTTTGGTAGAAATATGTGCAAGTTATACATATGAGGGGAGAGTTTTAGGAGCTGTGGTGAGTCCATTAGGAAGGGTAGAAAATTTGGTGTTTTATACTGAGCGGGGAGAAAAATTATTATTGTTTTAAAAAATTCCATGTCACACTTATTTATAAGTAGCTCAAGAGCTGAAATAATGAAGAGCAGAAACCTGAAATTGGGCAAGGAAAGTCGTAATTAATGGAAAATGTTGAGTGCTCCCATGAAAATCTGACTGGATTGGACTGAATTAGGAGGATTTGCAGATGGGAAGGTCTGATGTCTTATTTGGGGAGCTGCCGGAAGTTTTCAACGTGGTGGTGAAGTTCGAGCACTCGTATGAGCTGACTGGTGTTTTCTGACTTTCGAGTGGCTAGCCATATGCATCATTATTGTTCCTTCCTTATCTTTTTTATGTAAGAGAGTCTGTCTTGTACCGAAAAGGGTGAAGGCATCTTTTAGAGAGAATATATTCAACAAATCGTGAAATCTGTTAACTTTCCCTCTCTTGTTGTGAATGCAGATACTCCTTAAACATCATATTTTGCACCAGAACGCATAATCTTTAAGTATTCACCAAGATGAATGTCTTTTAGATCAAAATACACCATGCTGTTAAATGTAGTCATCAAAAGCTATTCAGCGATTAAATATTTTGTAAAAGAGGAAAATCTGTGCTGGCGACTGGTGCGAGTAAAGGATTTCCAAATTGCTTAAGAAATGTCTTCCTTT
This sequence comes from Alligator sinensis, assembly GCF_000455745.1. Classification (NCBI taxonomy): domain Eukaryota; kingdom Metazoa; phylum Chordata; order Crocodylia; family Alligatoridae; genus Alligator; species Alligator sinensis. The sequence goes on from NW_005842540.1 coordinate 497,000, forward strand.
AGAAAGTCATCTCACCAAATTAACATTTGGGGCTTTAAAGCTGAATTCTGTTTCTTCTAGTTTACCAAGCCAAAGTAAGTGTATTGATGCTTATATGCTAATTGATCATATGCTTTTTAAATATTTATTGTGTGGGCACAAGAAATGCTACATAAAAGTTTAGTAACTCTTCGATCCTCTTTTTTTCCCCAATAAAGATGAATTTTAAAGACTAAACAAATATGTTTTGAACCTGCTGGTTATTCTCAGCAAATATGTGAACAGAAGAGAAAAATCAGTTTTCTGTTAGCATACCTACATTTCCATATAGTATTCTTTTAGAAAGCATCTTCTTCCTCTAGATTTTCTAGCCTGGGCCATTTTAGCTGTGGTGCAAGTAAGTTTTTTTGCAAGCCTCGTGGCTGTTGGCTGTCCATGCTGTTTTCATATATTTCTCAGTTTAATTCATGGGGTTTTTGTTTGCTTAAAGCAGGTTTGCTTAGCCTCTTATTTAAAATAAATGAATTACTCCAGAGGAATTGTGCTCAAAGGGTAAGTATCACCACACATGCAGCCCAGGTAAATGATGATAAAACTTTAAATGATCAAATATGCATTAATGTTTCTTTTGCAATGCAGTGTTTTGCATAGTCATATTGAAGGCGATAAATAATGCATTTCTCTTTTAGTATTCTGCAGCCTGCTGTGTTGTGGTGGTTTTCTGAGCAGCTACAGCAAGCTAAATTCTGGTCATCAAGGGTCATGTGCAGAAAACATTCGGTGAAACACCTTCACGTTATACCTTCTTCAGCTCTTTATCTGGCTCCAATGAAAAAACAAAAGCATCAATTCATTTTATAGTAAGCGTATTATTTCACAATCCTATTTCAGAAGCAGGTTTAGGAAGTGAGAGAGATGGGGGTGAATTTCAAGAAGCCAGGTGAACAACTGCAGGTTCCTGACTGTTTCCGAATTGGATCTTTATTGCTTTAGTTTTAAAGCGTGAGGTGTGTGTATTGAGAGATGGGAATGTCGATCGCAAGTACAGTAAAATACAATTGTAGACACTTACATCTAAATTAAGGTGTGGAAATGGATAGCTTTTTGGTATGTCTTGTATATAAAAGTTTAATTTTAAAAACAGACTATTTCTGCATAGTTATAAAAATTGCACGACTAATACTTAAATATTCACCTGATTCTTTTAGTATTTGGATTAAACTATTATGTTAATGAGTTGGTCTTAATTGCTTATTTGGTCACATTCGCAGTTGTATTTGAGTTATCTACTGGGGAAAAAAATCAGGTTTGCTGTTGTAAAAAATCAAGGGAATCCGTTCTGAAAAATCTTTGGGAGCACTCTGACCTTCCACGATCAGCAGGTAAGGTTGCCAGTGAAAAACTGGTTGCTTATCCACGAAAGCAGCAGTTAAAGGAGAATTGTTCACAAACACCATAGCCGGCATTTTCAATACTAGTTTTGACTGTTCTTTGGTTCTCCTTTGGGAACTAGTTTTAGCAGAATTAGATGTAGCAGAAAACTTCGCTGGTCTTTAACCCTGGCATAACCCAAGACGTGGAAGAGAGATTTGTTTTCAGATACCAGCTTCTCTTTGGCTGTGTGTAATGTTGATTGCACATGAGTGATGTCTGTCTAGCAACTCTGTAGAGTCAAATGAATGCAACCAGTTAAGCTGAGCTCAAAAATAATTTCACACGAATCACTTGCTGCCTGTCTGTCTACCAGGAACTTTAAAAAAGGACTGTATTGTCCCAGAAGGAGGGAACCTTCATCATCCTATTATGCAAATGTTCACAGCTTTTTTGGGCCATTTTTTTTTCAGGTGTCCATCTTAAATAATAATTGACAGTCAAGAAAATGATGTAGTGTGTGTCCTCTGGTTACCCCCATATGACATAATATCCATTGGCACTAGGTAAACTGTAGGTTTCCCTTTGGAAATGTGATGTACATTTGTGAAAAAAATACTGGATTGCTTACCCTGCTGCAGCTTTGGGTTTCAGCCATGTCTCAAGCTGTTTTTCAAACCTGGATCTCTACCCCTGTGCTTGTCATCCATGCACCTGTTGGCATCTAGAATCACAGAAAACAAGGGCTTGAAGGGAGCTCAGGGGGTCACATCTAGTCCAACCCCTGCTCCAAGCAGGACCAGCCCCAACTATGACCCCAGCTGACTACCTGCCCTTTGGGCGGGGGGCTGGACTCGATGATCTTCCGAGGTCCCTTCCAGCCCTGATGTCTATGAAATCTATGAAATCCCAGCCAAGGCTTTGTTTAGCCGGGTCTTCAAACCCCCCCAAGGATGGAGACTGCACCACCTCTCTGGGTAACCTTTTCCAATGCTTTACTATCTTCCTCGTAGGAGTGTTTTTCCTAATATCCAACCTAAGCCTCCCTTGCTGCAACTGGAGCCCATTGCTCCTTGTCCTGTCACCTGCCCCCACTGAGCACAGGGTCTTCTCATTGGAAAGGCCAAAATATTGTCCTGTCTTCGCGTCGTGGTCTGGTCTTATTTCCAATGAAACAAATGGGATTTTAGTCATGGACCTCGGTGGAAGCAGGGTTGTGTCCTAGAGCACAGAATAACTCCTCTCCCTGCCACTCGTCAACTTCTGCGATTCTTTTTTGGAAACACTTATTGCCAGGCCTAGTTTTGTTCTGGTGTCCTGATCTATAAGCCCTTACGACACACTAGAAAACTGGCTTTTGGGGAGTATAAGCACTTATATAAGCATGGGTGTTAAGAAAACAAATATGTTTAGGGAAAG
>NW_005842540.1:499799-508845 GCF_000455745.1 Alligator sinensis
TTAGATTTAAAAGCAGGTTGCATTGGATAGCACCAGGATGCATGCCATCTGGAGCTGTGCTCCACCTGCCCTGGCCCTGGCCGGGAAGCAGCGCGGCGCTGTGCATATGCCACTAATCTCTGTGTCTGAGCACAGCTTCTCGGTCCTCTCAGCCCTTCCGGCAGTGTGAGCTGCAAGGTAACTGCACTGTTTAGAAAGGCATTTCCATGGCTCAGCTTTAGATTTGCTGCCTTTCAGTTTCGTGGCACGTCCCTACACCCTAATGACATGGAGAGGGTGAATGGGAACATGCGACTGCCCCTCTCAGCAGTCATTAAGTGTTTTGTATACCTCTGCCCTATCCCTTCTTATTTGTATCCTCTCCATACTAAATGGTCTGGCTTTTCTCTCCTCATATAAACGTCTTATTTTGAGATATTAAAGTAGGAAATGCCTGCTGAGATGTTATTTTCTACCTAATGCCGGTCACAGGCAGACATGAGAACGTTGTATTAAGTATAATATAAAGAGGGCAAAGTAGATATTAAAGAAGCAGCTGATTTCTTGTGGGGACCAGCCAGAAGTGGGTTCTTTCTCGGGTTGTATTGTGCAAATCCGGATGGTTACGTGCCATGGGATTTGTGTGCACGAGGAACTGAAGGAAGGATCGGATGCAAAGACCTGGAGACCAGTCTCAACAGACACTTGTATGGGGGGCAAGGAAATGGGACAAATTGTAAACCTGTTCCTTTTGTGTGCAATGAATACATTGCCATGGCTGAAGAGCATTGCAGGAAGAGCTGGGGATAGTCCTGGGTTTGCATCGGACAGATCATTTAAAGAATCTCTCCCCCACCGCACTCCTGTCAATCAGTCACTTTTTTATTCGGTAACTGAACCCGAGAGACGACGGGTAGGCTTCCCAGCTCAGAAGTGCTGAGGAGTGGCCTAACTCTTTTTTGGGTGAACTCAGAGATACAATTCCCAATCAAGTCGGTAGGAATTGTATCTTTGAGTTCAGTTGGAAAAGAGTCAGGTCAGTCTTGAACACTTCCGAGAGTCCCACCCTATCTTTTCCTGTATGACGATACCTACACATCAGGCTTGCGTATGAACTGGATCATTTGCACCCCAGAAATGATATTGCATACAGTATTTTACTCCTGCGTTGAACTGTAAGTACAGAATAACAGGCTGGGAAGAAAAGATGCAAGACTTGGCTGTTGAAATCCACCCAAGAAGCAGGGAGAGACCAAGGACAGTTGTATAAACTCAAACCAAAATGACTCTAAATGAAAGTGCATAATTCTGTCAATAGATTGGGAATCTGTCTGAAGGCTACAGAGTTTGTTGCTTATGTTGATATCTTTTCATCTACTTGTAATATTTGCAAAGTTAATTAATTCACAATTAGTGGATCACAATTTTTTTTTAATTTCATTTTTGTAGGTGCTAAACTTGCCACAAAAATAACTTTTTTTTTTTCTCTTGTGAAAAACCACTGAAAGAACATAACCACAACTAGAAACGATTGGTTTAGATAGCCCTGCATTTAATACCAGTTGCAATTCAGCTGGGCAAGAAAACAGTCTCAGGTAGAAAAGGTATAGAAAGACCAAATGTTTTGGAGCATCGTGGTTAAGGATCTCTCAAGAGGCACTATCAAAAGACAATAGCGTACCTGTTCAAGCCTCCCTGTCTGCGTAGCGTGTTTGTAGATGAAGCCACGAAAGGTGGCTAAGTAGAACCGGAGTAAATAAATGGTCTACAAATGTATCCAATTGATTTTAGAAAATTCTGCAAATTATTTATAACTCTACACATTGATCATAAAGTATTTTAATCGAATCAGACGGTTTTCTAAAAGTGTTAATGTTTATACAAAGTATCCTATTTGCATAATTTATTCAATTGTGAAATCTATAGCCTCTCGACTCTCTTCTGTCTTTCCTTTTTTTTTAAGAAAAGAAAAAAAAGATAAAGCAAGGTAGCTTTCAGGCTAATGTTTCTATTTGATCAGGATGAGTAAAAGCAAAACCATCTGTTTTTCCAGACAGCTGATTCAAGAATACCTATTAAAAAAACTGTCTTCCAGGTAAGAGGGAGAGAATTAGAGTTTTCTTTCTTTCAGCGAGATGAAAGGGCTGCGGCCTGCAACAAAGCAACTCCAATTGAAAATAAAGCTTCAGATGAATCACATCAAAGATACTTCGCCTATTGTTAGCCTCTCCTATCCAGAGGAAAATTGGCTCATTAAAAGCAGGAAAAGTACATTGTTTACATTAGCAGTGCCTGATTTACAGCTTACAACGGCTACCGTATTTATATCACCTTGAGCTGTGTTGCCGCAAGAGAGCACTTCAACGCGCGTGATGGCTCCTTTGAAGGTGTGTTCGCTTGAAAAGGATGGCTGTGATTGCCCCTGTTCAGTTTTCCCTCTCTCTTCTTCACTAATTAGGTTGTTACCGATTGAGCAATATCCAGTAGTTCAGACATAAAACAACATAGCACGGTCTGCGAAGTTAGCTGCATAATTACACTGATTAAGCAGTGCAGTGTTGCAAACACTGTCTTGCTTCCCCATTAAGTTCTTGTACTTCGGCACCTCGATCTTGTTGGCCATTTGGGCAACGCTTGTCTAATTGCCGGGAATATTATAATAGACACTTTATCCAAATAAAATGTGGCATAATTATTACAGGATGATCTTACTATGCTTCCGTCAGATGTTTTAGAAAAGGCAGAGATTTCTCTCTGGTTGCAGAAACCTAGATTTAAATTACTTTGATGTAATTTTTGGTTTGCTCCTTATACTCTCTAAGGGGGCAGCTGTCAGAAGGCGCAGACAGATCTATTGCTCTTCATTAGGATGTCAGTGCAGGCTAGAAATTTGGAGTTAGGTGACCAGGGGTTGTCCTTGTTTTTTCCCCCTTGCACCCACAATAAGTGTTAAGATTTGAAGGAGGTATTCAAAGGCCATTGTATGAGCCCCATAGAAACACCTTAATAGGGAACTGAATGCACAGAATCAATTAAACAAAGGAAAAGTGATCAAGTCTAGGAATAATTCTTATATAACCCAAATCAGACTCATCATTCCAAAATATTCTGTTTTTATTTTATATTTTGCTATTTGCACAAGGTGATCTAGGCACCTTTTAGGATGGGCTTCAGCATACACAGAATTAATTTCCGTTGTGTATTATTGTTGCGTTATCTTGTCTAAAAGACTGGTCCTGACCTGTATAAATTCCTGACTTTTCCACTGAACGACCAGCTAATACCAAAGTCCTGATGTGCCTTTCTCTTTAGATCTCGTGTAGCCGGGTCATCGGCACCCCTGACTTTTTGCTGCTGAGATTCCTACCTGGTGTCTGGACACGAGCTCTGGTTTCATTGGAGCCTGTCTATAATCAGTGTATAGTCAACAACAGTCAGCTCCTGTATCATTTTGGCAACCAAGGTTTTCTGCTCGTCTGCCAGTTCCCCATGATGTGGGTACTCTTATGCTGGTATACCTGTAAAATTCAGATCGGCTTTATCTGTATCTTTTGTGCGACTTACAATTCAACCTGTCCCATTGTTCTCATACTAGAAGAAGTAGCGTCTATATTCGCCTGGTAACTGGAGTTTGTGTCCTTCACGTGATCAGATGCCTACAGGGACCATCAAGTCCTGCTGGCAGCAACCTTCGCTCAATCCCCAAATCTTTCACATGTGTCATGCCTTAGGTTAACTAGATTTGTGGCTGGTGGAAGGAAGCTTCCATTAGTCATGGGATGCGACGTGAAGCCTACCAAGAGGGCAATCTCTTGATTGCGTCTCTCATGCCATTCGGATTTTTTTTTTTCATTTGCACATTTTAGAGCAGTTGCAATTGTTTTTGTCATTCAAGTGATGGGGCTAGTATTTCCATCCTTTCAGATTACTTTAAATGATTTACTCTCATTATCGGTTGCCAATCCCAATTACTTTGGAATCAGTATTGTAGTGAAAAGGGCTTTGCTTGTGCTAAGTGGAGTGCACTGCTATGAAGTGGCTTTTTAAATTGGACAAAATTCTTGACGCTTAAATTTAGAGCACCAAGGTATTATAAGCTTCTTAACTCAATTGTGCTTCTTCCAACAATTGCTGTACAGCAGCAATAGGACCTGACTTTCACGCCTGGGGCATTTTGTTCATCATTCCAATCCTTGCAGAAATAAATCACTTCCCATTCATCTTTTTTCACATTTATTAACTACTTAAGTCATTAAAAGCTCCCTGATTCCCAAAGAGCAGTGAGTGACCTCCCGCTCGATGTTACATGTTGTATTTCCAACGTATTACTTGGTAAACTGACAAGTTGTGCCAGTGGCGTCCTTGTGTGGTCCAGAGAAATGATGTAATTCAATTTTACTGATGTCATTTAGGGAAGAAAGTTGAATTGATAATGGTTAAAATCAAACATTTTCACTTCAAAGGGGCAACATTTTTTAAGCGACTTCAGCCTAACCTCTAATTTTTGTGCTTGTAGGTTTTGCACATGCAAATTACACAATTATTATTTTTCTTTCTATGGTGTCTAATATGTCTTGGCACTTAGCTGCCTAATTATCCAATTTGCATGTTCTGCTTCAGCCTTCCTCTAGGATTGACTGCTTCTGCGGTTGGTCTCTCTGGACTGTTCAGCCTCGAACCTGCCTCTTCTCTCTTGAGGGCCGCTGCCGCCTCTCTTATGTGTAGGTAGGGTAGTGAGACAGACAGGGTAAGCTTCTTCCAGGAAAACCAAACCCTCCCCAGAGGGAGAGGAACTTAAAGCATTTTTTTTTTCAATTTGGTCCCCAGATATAAAAAACCCCTCTAATAATCAGCTGGTTACGTGTGTATTATACAGGGTATTTATCTGGATTGCTCAGTGCTGCTGTTTCTATGCATCTCACATGCTGTCCTGTGGCTTATAGTACCATCAGCAGCTATGGAATCCCTTTATTGACCCTTATAAACCCTTTTATTGACTTTGAGCTTCTCTGTTATCTCATACATTGCTTTGGCATCTATGTGGAGGAATTTCCCGAAATATGCCCAGCAGCAAAAAGGCTGGCAGAAGCCCTTTCCTTTTGTGAGGGGTCTGGAAATGTTGTGACCACAAGTGAACTGAAGCGCAGCTACTTCAGCTGACCAGCAAGCACGGAGGCTTGTGTTTGGCCCAGATATGCTCAGCACATTATTGATGCTTAATAATATTTAATTTGCTTGCAGTGCCATAGGCCGTTTATAGACGTCACATTTTTCTATGTTTAATCCGGACTACAGCCATCACTATATACATGTGGATGTTTGTAGTCCAAATTGAAATTGGGTCCGGTCTGAATTAGCTAATCCTCATTGGATGAGGATTAAAGTTAATGCAAAGTAGGGCAGTCCAAAGGAGGCCATTTAAACTGTGTTAATTAATATATGGTGTTGGTTTTAGGAAAAACAGTCCTTTAAAAAGTCAGATGAGCGTTCCTTAGGAATGCAGATAAGCATTACAAATATCAGTCTCCTCAAGGGAAACTCAGATGGGTTTTTGCAATACAACAGAAGCTATCAGGCACAGAGAAACACCTTTGCAAAGTCAAATGTGCCAGCAGCACCTCACTGTGTCTACGTATCAGTATCCTGACTAAGCCCCCAGCCCTGCCCAAGCACATGGGCTACTGGTCTGTGAAGAAGGGGGCAAACCCCCTTGATCATCTATTAACCCTGAATTCAACGTGACATTTGATTTGAACTGTGTGATGTGAATCAGTGACTACAGTTTAGAAAACAGTACGCACGTCTACAAGTTTCGTTAGCAGGATAGGTAGGGTGGTTTGGTCTGTAGCCAACTGAATTGGCCAAAACGTTTTTAGTCTTTTAAAAATGCTTCCCTGTCCCTCATTATGAGGGTCAGTCAGGAAGCAATGCTTCCTATTTTTCCTCTGCTAAATATTATAGAAAAACATATTAAACTTGCATGGAAAATTTGTATACCGTTGGTGACCACACAGCTGTTTTTCAACATAAGCTCCTTTATCAATGGCCTTTCCCACCAGTGAATGGGGACACAGATCCTGAAGTGGGAAAAGTCCTTGTCCTTTTTGCACTGGCACTGTTGCACAGCCTCCATCACTTCACTCGCTGCAATCTGAAAACTGTTGCCCTCCCAGTTGATCCTTCGTTCTCTATGGTATATGGAGGATGGGGCAGCGCAGTCCATCCAAGCGAGGAGACTGACCCTGTGGTGTGCAAGCTGGTGGCTGGGAGAGCATTGCCATGCAGAAGTGTGCCTTGGCCTTGTCTCTGTTGGGCTCTTTGCATAGGAGGCAACCACAGAAACGGTTGTGCGCTCAGGAGAAGGTAGTTTTTCCTCGATCACAACTCTGGGAGGTTTCCAGCTAGCTGGCAAGGTTTTTTACAAGCCTTTTTGGCATTTGTTTTTGACATTTGATCAGAACCTGTGATTCCTTCCCTTGAGAGAGTCCAAAGATTTGTCATTTGGCTTGATGAGACTCTCTTGATCAAAATTTAAACCATATTACTCCCATGCTTCTCCCATAAGGAGTTTTATGGTAGCTCATTTTTAGCCATTTGAATTCCATAAAAATAAGTTTTTAGTTTAAAAAAAAAAAAAAAAATTTTTTCATTGGCAATTTTAATAAAGACGAGGCATTTCAAGTACCTACTTATGTTTCCTACTTAATTTGCAGAACCTCGGTCCTGATTCAGTCAATATAAACTGTAATACAAAGGTCACGAAGATTAAATGGCATGTTTAAAAATGATAATGGCCTAGATAATGCAAATGCTTGGGTTAGCTCACATATTTTACAATCTGAAATTTTCAACTAATATGATGAATCAAGAACTGTATTTGTTAGAAAATGAAGGTCTTTGACCTTAATTTGTATGGATTGATCAGTTGAAGATGAAATGCTAATTTTGAAAAGGATAGGGGCCCAACTATTTTATTTTTTCCAATAGTTTGTGTTTGTAATTACACAATAACAACGGAAAATGGTTGGTTTAATCAGAACAATCTAAAATCTTGACTATATTTTATGATCTAAAACAGTGTTTCTCACATGGCACCAGATGATTTTGACCTATATTTTTGGGGATCCTGAAGATGTAGAATAATGAGGCCTTGGCTGTACTGCCTCTATCCCATAAACAAGGAGATAGTCCTCATCGCTGTTAACCACGACACTCCCAGTTAACAGAGCTGTGCATTTGCAGAGTGGTCAAAATGGCATATGGCAAAACCCTGTGCGAATCATCAGTACCTCTCAAAACAAATCTTGCCGGATATGATACATGCTTTGCCGTGCGCAAGATAAAAGACAGCAATGTAGCTGATATTGGGAACACGGGGAACGTAGGTATGGCTTCCTGCGAGTTCAGTTTTAATGACCTGGCTGGAGCCATTTTAAACTGGCTGTGGTTATGAGAGTTTTAAGGAGAAAAACGGTTCTTTACAGCTATTTTGAACCTCAGACTTCAAAACTGAATGGCATTTTTAGGGGATCGCAGCTCTGCTCGGTGCAGTATGTCTGCAGCATCACAGAACTGAACGTGGCACACAAATATCGTATTTGAACGTTGACCTCGTCCACACTAATATCTGGCAGCATGGCGGTAAACTTCAAATAATACTGAAAGCAGGACTAGGGTAGGATGCTGAGATGTGCCTCGTACCCCAGGTCAGATGAACGCAAATGAAGGCCTTTTGTTATTTTAGAAACCCTCTTCTCGTCCGTTCTGATCTGCTTTGTTCCTACGTGTAAGAGTAAAACTACTTGAAGGAGAAGGCTGTTGGGGTCGCTGTGATACACTGGCAGGGATTGCAGATGCCTGAATTTAGTTGGATTTTCTGGGTAACACCTGATGTAGGGACTCCACGCCAAGAGGTGTGAAGACATGAGGCTGGAAACCTTTTGGGGTGCTCTGGGAGAGACCAGAAAAAGTGAGAAGTGACAAAACTAGGTAGTGTACATGGTTTCACTTTGTCCATCCACCAGAACAATGGTGATGCTAGAGGGGTTGCTGATATGAAACTACACAACTCATTCAGGAAATTAAACACTAACAAGTGACCTGACCTGCCTAGTCACTGAACCATTAATTACCGAGGAGATTTATTGCATGATTGGCTCTTGCCTACATTAATAATTAATAGATTGTAGCTTAATCACATTCAGCACCATGGGCAGAGCTGCGACAGTTCAACCAGAGCAATACAGGGAAGAGCTCAAGGAAAGGACAGACCTGGTGCCAAGCTTTACCTTTCGGTACCGGATCAAGCACCAATCCCAGATGAAAGTGTTTCTGAATCTGAGTTTTCGAAAGCTGGGTTCAAATTGGAACTCCTGAGATATCAGGAGACCCAGATTTAATGTTCGAGTGTAGCTCATTAAGAGAGAAGCTTGATTTTAACAGTCGACCCAAACGGAAGTTATAGATCTCAGTGTGAACAGGTTCACTTATCCCATTTACACACTGGTATAAATTACACTAGGATCAGGAATGGCCAGACAAGGCTCGTTTACATGTGCTATTTGTATGCAGCAATAAACTCCGGTGCTTATCGCGGTGGAGCTTATTGCTCCCGGGTGCGCCGTTTGAAGTGCCCCCGGGACCACAGCACATTGAGCTGGGTTGGAGATGCGCTGTCTGGCAGGGGGCTGCTCTGACCCAGGTCGGCATGCTATGGGGGGGTGGCTGGGGCATGAGGATGCTCCAGTGCGGGACTAGGCAGCAGGTAGCCCCTGCGCTGAAGCACCCTCGTGCCCAGTCAGTTGGGTCAGCGTCTACATGTGCACTGCTGCATAGTAAAAAACTCTGCAGCAGGATAGTACTTGTATTTGCAAGTACTGCCCTGCTGCAGAGTTTATTAGTTTACTCTGTGGCAGAAATGCCCCCGTCGGTGCCCCTCTCCAGAGATCTGTCTCAGCCAGCCGAGAGGCTGCTGTTGAATCTCTCACAGCGGGGATCTCGCTCCTTGTCTGCAGACAAAAGCCTGGCGCCTGGGAGGCGATGCTCTGGTCACCTGGGCAGGGGGGGG
>NW_005842540.1:509148-509362 GCF_000455745.1 Alligator sinensis
GGCTACCTCAGCCACCCTGGTTTGCCCCTGGTTTGCTCTATGGGATTCCTGTGATATTTCTATGACATTGCTCTACCTTTTACCCTGTTTCCGCCCTACCCCTGTCATCAATAAAGTTCTCCTTTGTGACCGGTGTGGGAGACTTATTGAGGGGTGGGTCTAAATTATGCCAAGGAGGCCCCTTAGGTCGGTGGACTAAGGGAGGCTTCCTAAT
>NW_005842540.1:514985-517859 GCF_000455745.1 Alligator sinensis
AAACGGCTACCTCAGCCACCCTGGTTTGCTCTATGGGATTCCTTTGATATTCCTATAAGATTTCTTGATATTGCTCTACCTTTTACCCTGTTTCCGCCCTACCCCTGTAATCAATAAAGTTCTCCTTTGTGACCGGTGTGGGAGACTTATTGAGGGGTGGGTCTAAATTATGCCAAGGAGGCCCCTTAGGTCGGTGGACTAAGGGAGGCTTCCTAATCAGCCCCTGACTTGGGGAAGTGCCCCAAGTGCTTGTACTGGGTCTAGCACCCATTGGACGATCAGGCCTGTGTTTTCCAAGGTGCACAGAGCCAGAAGTGAGTCCAGAGCCTTGGATGGTGGCAGCGGGAACCCCAGGCTAGCGGGTGTGCTCCGGGGAAGGGGTCGGCCGCACGGGAGGCACCCCAAGGGAGGCACTCGGAGCCTGGAAGGTGGTCGGGCGCAGGGAGGTGGGCGGCTCAACGCAGGAGCGCCCCCTACTGGCCCGCCACATACTCCAGCCTAATAGGGCTGCACGTGTAGATGCGAGACATTTACTGCAGAGCTAATTAGTCTACTACACAGTAAACGTCTCATGTAGATGCACCCACACTTAGCTGTTGTAGGTGATATTACAGCATATTGCTACTAAGTGGCAGAACAGTGAATAGCTACCCTGGGATAGAGGCAGGCGGAAGAAACCTAAATCAGTGTAATTTCCATTAATACAATTTTATCCCTGCTTCTTTCAGAGGTAATTCTCCACTGAACCGAGTAGTAAGTTTGCTGATTTAGGGATCTGCAATGCCTGTTCACTCTTTATGTATACAGGTGTAGCTATGTTTCATCTGTCCATGCTCTCAGGTTTGCAGTTGGGCCCAGCTGCTTGTAATAGAGACTGTTCTTCCCCCCCAACCATACGCATCTGCATCTGCATTTACTGGCAAAGATAGGCCACCGGAGAGAGGGAAGAAATTCTGTCTTGCTGCACAAAAATCTTCACTACTCACTGGTACATCCTTGGGTGTAATTCAGCAACTTGTATATCCAGTTGAATGCAGTCAGTATAGCAAGCAGGTTTCTTCTCTCAGTAACTTTGGTGCAAGAAACACAGAGGAGCTCTCCTCAAAACGTGATGGATAATAGGCTAGTCAGGTAGAGAACAGTCATTTAGCTAGAGCTAGCCAGCACTGATGTTCCTAAAAAATTTCCTTGACACCTTTCAATGTGGAAATGCCCTTTCAAATGAGGCAGATTAAGTTTCCCTGAATATCCCTGCCTACTTTGGGTGATGAAAAGGGACAAGGCTATCCACATGCCTTTGAGCTTCAGAAATAGTGTTGGGGCACTGACACATTTCACAGCCACTGACTCTCTTTCTGGCAATGCTAATGCACCTATTACTGTTTTCAGACACTCTCCTTTTTGGCATGAAAAAAGCGTGTGCACTGAGTGCTTAATAGATCCCTTGTGAAATGAGTTACTATAATAATAATAATTGTAGCAGTCTGCTTTGGGGGAACTTGTGCTTTTGTCCTGGAGGCTACCTGTCTGGAAAATGTAACTTCAGGGCATTTCTCTTCCTTTTTCCGATGAGACCTGTTACTCCCGGTACCAGCAAACAACGGCCCTGCGGAGTTGGGGGGACCATCAAGGAAGCGCAGGTATCGGTTGAAGCGTTTCTGAGTTTGCACCCGTTCTGTTAGCTTGGCCTGTGCTCTCGTATATCGAACGATTAGAGAGGGAGAGCCCATTAAGTCGTTCAGAGCACGGCATCGTTATGCTTCATACTGATGATCTGCAATTCAACACATGAGTCTTCCTGTGCAGCCGGGCCGGCCGGTTTCGCCCCAGACCTTCGCCCCCTCGCTCATAAGCATGCACTGACTGATGCGCGTCTGCCCTTGCGGATCTCCTGGAAGGGCCATCTCCTCGCCTCCCCTCTCTCTTCAATCGTCCCACTTTGGCTGTGGGGAAAGCCTTGTTACAAAGAAGGTTTCTCCTCTGCCTGCGTTGTTATAATCCAGTTAGTGACACAAGAAATGTCACTCACGATGATTAACATTTTAAAGCAGTAAATCTTGAAGGTCACTCTGAAGCAGAGAACAGGGGATGCTCGTGGCTTTCCTTGCCTGTCTGCTTCCCATGAGGGAATTTACTGCTTGCGCGTAGTGCTGGCAGGGTCATAACAACTCCCTGCCTCCTACTTTTTCCCAATAAAAAAACCCCAAAAAACAGAGGAAGGAGGTGATTCCAGACAGGATCTCATAAATAAATAAAAAATTAAACAGCGACGTCGCTCTTATTTAAAATGCACTGCTTTGACTTGCTCCGGTGGCTTTTGGAGGTGTAAACGAAAGCACCTTTTTGTGGCGTGGTATCAGTTTGTTCTTTAGAACCTGTAATTAGACCATGGGAATGATACAATAGGAAAAAATAAAATAAAATAACATGGGTGTGAATGATCTTTTATGCTAAAAGTTGCCCCTTCCGTGAAAGCGACATATTACAAACCTCTCTCTTTTTTCCCCCTAGAACATTTCTTGCTAAGTGCATTCTGATGCCACATTGAAACGTAAAATAGCTAGAATCAAGCAGCCACCAAAGGCTATTTATATGCTAATATATATTCCCCAAGCTGAAGTAGGCACCTAAAGCCTATTGCTGCTACTAATGATGGCTATGCTTTAACCTCTGTGGAAGAAAGAAAAGTATTTTCCTTAAGAAAACAACTCAGTTTCTTTAAGATGAAATGTAATTATCTATTATCAGATGTCCTTTAAAATGCAAGGCCTATTAAAGCTGCTAAAAATATTGAAGCCCTAATTTCACCATAATAGCATTTTAATTTCAGCAAATCACAGTTCTATTGTTACAGGACATTTTGCTGCAGGAATG
>NW_005842540.1:517890-521730 GCF_000455745.1 Alligator sinensis
CCATCTTAGCTTTTTTTTAAAACATTTTCCTTTCTTTTAGACATTCAATTAAATCTTTGCAATCATCTAACCTCCCATGACATAAAATTTTACTTATCAAGTGAGAAAACAATGGCCATTAGCATTTAAAAGAATTTGTTTTAAAAGTAGCTAAAGTTTAATTGCTTTGCATATTCTTGTCAGTATGTTCAGTCTGCTATTGGCTCAACATTTACATGAAAGCTGGTGTTTAATTGATCACTATATTCCATTTAAAATATTTATTTTATTACCGGACAAGGTAAGAAAAGCCTTCTCCGTGGACCATCTGTCCTCTGAGGACTATCTGAAGTTTAGAGTTAGATGAATGTACTCCAGAGGCTCCTATGTTTTGGTCTTCAAGGTCATCTCCAATAGGTACTCAGTTGAATTGACTTTTTGAAGCCACTGGGTGCATCTACATGTTCATTAATGTGCCTTAGTTACTCCACATTTAGTTTAGTACCTCTAATAAGAGGTACTAACTGAATGCACAGTAACTAGAGTTACTGCACAGTAGCGCCGGCACACGGTTTTTAGTGACGCTTACTGTGCATTAGCCTAATAACACTGTGCAGTAGGTTATCAGCACCATTAATAACTGCTATGCTATGCGTGGTGTTATGAGGTTAATATGCAGCAAACGTCTCGTGTAGACGCGCCCACTGTCTCGTTATGAGCCTTACTTCTGTGGCAGTAGGCCTATGGGGTGGTAAGCCCAGTTGTGGAGACCTCAGCCATGCTGGTGAGCTCTCGTTCCTAGGTGCAAGTAGAGGAGCACTAGAAAATCTACCCCGCCAGCCCTCGGAAGGACCCGTGTAAAATGTGTTTTAAAAATGAAATGGGGGTGGGGGGCTGCATGACGGTGTGAGACGTGGGAGGTAACCGTGCGCTCTGCTCGGTGTTGGTTAAGCTTTGTCTAGAGCAGAGGGGCCAAAGATACCAGCTCTAACCCACGGAGGCCCTTTATCTGGCCCCCAGCACTGCCTCTGGGTCTGTTAGCTGATCCAAGTGACTCATGGTGTGATCCTCTTTGGATTTCTTTAGTGCATTTAACATCCTTGCAGTGGCAGGATGTCAGCAGTGCTCTAGTCCCCCTGCTCTACCGGTGGCTAATGAGGATATTCTTGATGTTCGCAGGCATTGGGCCCGGTGGTTGCAGGAGAGGGTTGTTCATGTTTGGGGTAGGCTAGGCAGACATTTGTATGGGTTGGTTTAGATATGGGTGATCCTGCCTTGAACGGGGTAGGGGGGGGACGGGATGATGACCAGGACCTCCAGCCTCACCTTCCTCTGTGTCCGCGTTGGGCTATAAACGCACATTTCATTCAGTCTGTGATAGTCTTGCATGGCACCGCAATATCACAATGGATGTGGTCACAGTCTCCAGTTCTGCTTCTGGAGGGAGTTCATGAGTCAGGCATTTTGCTTTCACTAACTTGTCTTAGATTTCATAGACGTTGGGGCTGGAAGGGACCTTGAAGATCATCAAGTCCAGCCCCCCGCCCCGGGGCAGGAAGTCAGCTGGGGTCAAAGGACCCCAGGAAGATGAGCATCCAAGTGTTTCTTGAATGAGTCCAGAGTAGGTGCCTGCACCACTTCTGACCCCCAATTCTCTTTCAGGCGTGGTGCTAGCAAGCGTAGCACTGCCGAGCCTGTAAGGATGCTGCAGGTTTTTTCCCCCCCTCCCGAGGTGGAGTATCTTACATTTATTGGTATTGAACGTCATCAGGTTTGTATCCACACACTTACTAAGTTTATCCAAGTCAGCCTGGATCACTAGCCTGTCCTCAGGGGTGTACGCTATGCCCCAAAGTTTAGTGTCATCTCCACACTAGCCAGTGCGCTTCTGACACCAATGTCCACGTCGTTGATAAAAATGTTAAAGAGAACCGGTCCAAGGACAGAGATTTGGGGGACGCCACTGGTCACGGAGCGCCATAGTGATCCATTGCCATCGACCGCTACTCTCTGGGTCCAGTTTCCCAGCATCGGACCGTGGTGTAGCCGAGGTTGCAGTTGGCCAATTTTTCCATGAGGAGGTCAGATATATGACGTCAATCCCTTCTCCCTTGTCCAGGTGATAGGTCACCTGGTCGTAGAAGGACATGAGATTGGTCAGGCAAGACCTACACGTGACAAACCCATGCTGTCTCTTGCCGTTGTCTCCTTCCTTCACCACTTCACGTTCTTTCTAATTCCTTCGTATACCAAACCATTTCCTTCGTCTTGTTTGTCCTCCTCTTAGGTCTCAACTTCCTTCATGCTACGCTATAAACTTTGAGCAATCTTCTACCATCCGTATTAGGCCATTTCTTCCCTCTCCTGTGCTTTGAAGCATTTCTATTGTAACATCTCCCCATCCTTTGTGCTTGTACCGTTGTGTCCCTGCCTTGCCTCTAGAACGGGATGGAGCCTGTTCTAGATAGTTTGGCAGACCGTGCCTAATTCCCTGTGCTGTTACACACCGGGTGTGGTGTAATTTGATGTGTATGGCAATTGAGTGCACCTCTCGAATAGTTTTTGAGGCCCTCAAGTACTTTCACAAGCCACCAGTCCCCTGCTAGAATTGCAGCTTTTGTGTAGTGCATGTGTGTAGCTGCAACATATATGTGGTGGTGTCTATATGGCCCCTTCATGCTATTTTCATGGTGTAAAAGCAACAGGCCTTGTAGTTGAGTTAGGCTCAACTTGGAGCTTGATACAGGGCCTCCTGTTTCTATAATTTCACATGGGGATTATCACAGGTAAAGAGGGGAAGTTGCAGTAAGCTTCACTGTTAGTAAAAATATACACTGGGGAAATCCTTGCTCCCATGGGTGTTGTTACAGCAAAGGCAGAAGACGACTGTAAACAGCATATGAGAAGCTGTATGATGCGAAGCACAAGGATGATGCGTGATCTGGTACAGAATGGCTGAGAGAGGTGCAAGCAAGCTGGCGCAGCATCGCATGCCTATGCCTTTAAAAAACGTATTCGATCCCATCCAAAGACAAAAACAACAGCTGAGCTTTGATGCTAGCCAGTGCCTGCATTTGAGGATGGTATCAGAACCGTAGCACATAAATATAAGCAACAATTAGACTTGAAAATGGAGCAAGTCTTCATTTTTTTTAAAGCTTCTCCAGTACCTGTAGCCGTATCTCAAAGGCAGAGGCAGAGCATCAGCACCAGAGGGTTCACTAACTATTTACAGAGGCTCTCCCCAATTCCTGCACCCTATATAATTAATAGGAAGCTTGGTGTTATGTATAATAAAGTTTTGGATAAGGTGGAGCAGACGTGCTGTGGAAAGAGCTTGCACGGCCACTGACTGTCCTGTCCAGCGTCCGGTTCTCAGGGCTCGGTCAGGCAGCTTTGACCAGTGCAGGTTCATTTTCGTGTCTGCATTATACCCATGCTACGTTTCCGCAGTGTCAAGGCCAGGGAACTCCAAAGGAGACGAGTTTTCAGACCGCACGAACTTGATCCCTATTGTCTGTTCCGTTTATTTCGTTTAAACCGGGAAAGGTTACACAACGCAGAAAATAAAATAGGAAATATTCAGTGAGACCATTGCTTGATCCTAGGTAATGAATTAAAAAAGGGTTCAAAGCAAATCGGGGTACAAATTGTGGTCATTCATTTAGATATGAGGCTCAACAGCATGGGAGGTTGTTCCTTGTGACGTGGTAAGTGTGTTCAGCGACCTGTTCTGCAGTTGGGGTTGTGAGGGGCACCGCCAATGCAAGTATTATTAAATATGTTCTTGCTGAGAAAGAAAAAGCAACAGAGTTTAAAGCTGTTTAATATTAAGCTCTTAACCCATAAACTCCAAGGGAA
>NW_005842540.1:521761-529149 GCF_000455745.1 Alligator sinensis
ACTTTTTGTTAACTCCTACTATTTTCTTTTCTGTAGTTGGGCTGAAGGTCAAGTCAAGCATTGAGTCTTAAACTCCTGGATTTTGCCAGTGTGTGTCACAGCCTTCTAATTTTTTTTAATAGTTTGAGATATTGAATGCAGCAGATTCCATAATTTACATATCAAGAATGACACTAATTGCATGATTTCCCCTTCTAGCAACTGGTCCAACTTTATTTTATATTTTCCTTTTTCCTTTCCCTTTTGTTCTCCTGCCTTCCGGTGCTTTTCATTGCGGTTTTATGTTTGCACTTCCTCAATAAAAACATCTTTTGTACGTTGTATTTTTTTTTTCTTATTTAAGAAAGCGATTCTATAATAAATGAGTTTCCCCCAGAATATTGACGGGCTTCGATTTCTGTTTGTGGATTTGAACAAAAGGGCCTTCTGTGTGTTCCCAGCCTGACGGCTCACTTCGAGGGGTGGCAGCAGGGATGGCGGGTGAAACAAAACAGAGATCCTTCTGAGGCCTCAGATTTAGCACCGGTACCGTCATCTTTGTCTCTAGTGGGTTATGGAATAGAGAAAATCCCACACAATTTAGTGATTCATTTTGATGCACTGGCTGGGGGAGTTGTTAGCTGACTGCACGATTTCACAATGATTACACACTTAATTCATACAACACAATTTTATTTTAAAACTCTTTGCTACGTATATAACACTGCTTAGCTTTAAGAAACACCACAAACATTAAAAACACAATAATTAAACAATGCTCCGAATGCACTTCCTTCCCAAACAATGCTATAAGAATTAGTGTTACAAAAACAACTACAATTACAACTAAAAGTTACATTTGAATCAATACTGTTATTTTTCATAATATACTTACAATCCTAGAATATCGAGAAGCCAAATACCAAAATATGGTTTCATTCCTCAGTAGTACGATTTAATGGGTTGGCCTCAGTAGTACGATTTAATGGGTTGGCCTCAGCAATACGGTTCAATGAGCTGGGCTCAGCAGTGATAGGACTAAGTCCCCTTCCTTCAGTCCCTTTCGGGTGCTCCGCGGCTTCAGCGTGAACTAAGAGATTCGTGTTCACGGAGAGGTTGGGTCAGGTGATCAATCTGGTCCGGGCTACACTTGCGATTCTTCCTTCGTTGTTCTGCAAGTGAAGTCACCTCCAAATTGGGACAGTAAGTTACAGGTTTTTATTGAGTGAGCTGCCGTCAGTGGGCTCCTCCTACTCAATTTGTCACAACTCCCAAATTTGGGCTCGGATCTTACTCAACAGATTCTTTTGAAATTACCTTTGTTGAGCATTTTAAATTACTCTTGGGGAGACTTCTTCCATATCACTGTAAATACCTTTTTTTTACCAGTCTGGTTAAAAGGCCCTAGGCTTTGATGTCTCGGAACTCAGGATATTTGCTTTCTTTGTAAAAGACTTCTAAAGATACAATTTAAATTAAGGCTTTAAGTGAAGTCGGGACATTTTTCACGTAGCCCCAAAACAATGAGCTAGATAAGGAGATAAATCCTATCTTCTTCCTGAAGCTGGCTAATGGGCAACCTTTACAAACATTCAAACTATTTCATTCAATATGACAATCTTCATTTTATTATTAGGGAGGCGATCGTGCATTTTGCAGACTGCAGGTCTCTCTCAACATGATTTTAAATGGTAAGAGCCGTGGCACTTCAAGCCCATGGATGAAATGTAATTTGAGGGCTCTAAGGAGCTTTGGCTAATTGATATACTATCTACTGGTTCTTCAGTGACACTTCTGCTGGGAAGCAGAAGTCAGCTTTTCAAATTGTGCAGCGTATGTTACATGTTTGATTGCATCTGGAATAGCTGGTGTCTTAAGTCACCTTTGTCCACTCTCGCGTTCAGATTTATTTCTGAGAGACCATTGCAATTTTCTTATCTTTGTCACAAATTACTGCAGTCTGGCTTAATCTCACTAAGCAATAAAGCTGTTTGCCTACTAAGCCTATCAGAATGTCATAGCTGATAAATGGCTCCCTCTGGCTATAATAACTCAACCTAGAACCTTAGATAAAATGTGGTTCTTCTCAGCTGTGTGATGCTTCTCCATATTACTTTAGTTAGCTGATTTTTCCCTCTGGTTTTCAGGTAAAAAAAAGAAAAAGAAATAATCCTGATTTAATTGGATTCCAGTTTCCAAGTTCTGGACCCAAGCCAGTGTTCAGTTTGATTGTAGCTGAATCCAGCACAAGCCCTTTTTCGGATTATTTTAAGGTTCTCTTTCCCGAGAAAGAGCTTGTCCCATGCCCCCTGCCTGCATCAAGAAATTTGGGGTTAGCAGTTTGACTTTCATTTTCCCCCAGTACAGTTCTGCTATTCCAGTTTTGGCACAGTGGTAATCCACACTGGACACTCGGTATACTGCCCTTGTCTCGGTCATTACTTTTATCAGGACAGAAAGGCAATAAAACTGCTTGGGCATCCCAGTGATCGGTGCACCTGTGTCTGCTGCGCTGCTTCACTGGGACAGGAGAGGTCCGGGAGGGAGTTGAGAGTCGATGG
This sequence comes from Alligator sinensis, assembly GCF_000455745.1. NCBI lineage: Eukaryota > Metazoa > Chordata > Crocodylia > Alligatoridae > Alligator > Alligator sinensis. The sequence continues at coordinate 524,302 of NW_005842540.1, forward strand.
ATGTCACAGCATTTCCATCCGTCTGACATTTCCAGACTTCTTCCACCTGGCTTCCCGGCTTCCCTGCCCTCCAGCTGTGCTGCACGGGCTTCTGTGCTGGTCCAGCCTCCTCCCTGCAGGGCTGAGTCGTTCGGGGTAGGGAGGTCGAGCGTATGCGAACACTAAATGTACAATCTGCATGGAAAAACAGGCCATAACCAGGACCCGGCCTTTGGTCAGTCCCCCTCTTTATCTACCTGATGGACGGCAGGTCCTGAAATCCCACCCAAATCAAAGTAGCTTAGTTGGCAATTGCACTGCCATGGCCTTATCTCAATGCTGCCAGAATTAAAAAGGGTGCTTTGCATGTGTGATAATTAATAGCTATGTAACGGCACTGATACAGATGATGTTTTTCAGATTGTCCAAAAGCCAAGAAAACCTAAGTTTCAGAACTGCCTGGGTTTCTTCTAAAGCTTGGTATTTTATTATTTATAGTCACATTATTCTCTGAGCAATGAGATCTGGACCAAAAAAAGAAACTATAAATTTACTCTCTTCCTTACTCCGGAGAAGGACTCTTCAGGTATTCGTTGATTGTTTGAACGTGTTCCCACTTCCAGACTGTAGCTCTAATGAGGTTAGGTAAAGAAGGGCAGAAGAAAATGGCACAACATTATCGATGTTGCTAGAATGAAGCACAATTACAAAGTGGCCTTAAGTCCTTTTGAAGTCAGAAACGGCCATTAAGGTGCTGACCATCGAATGAAATTCTGTCATGACTCCTTTACCAAGCAGTTCAACAAATCTTTATTCCTTATTCGAAGAGCAAAACGAGTGAAAATCAGAGTGCATCCTTTTTGCTGAGCCCAACATGGTCATGGTCTTACACCGGTCATGGTCTGCTTTGTTCATGAAATCTAGTCAAGAGGCCCTGGGCATTGTGAAGCATATCTCACAGTAGGTTTTGTCTGTTTTGTGCCCTTGTTCTTTCTTTCTTGTTCTGTAAGGTAAGCTTGAGATGGAAAAGGTGTTTTCCTTGGTCAGATGAAGAAGTTAGTTTTTGGAGGGAGTGAAGAGTTGGTTCCTTGAGACTTGAACCTGGAGAGAGTAAGGGGTGGTCCTTTGAGACTGGGACTCCGGAGAGGGCAGCACAGAAGAAAGCCTAGAGATGAGAGTCGGAGAACAGACCAAGTCACTGGTTGGGTGAAGAAGAGATTGAAGAAGGAAGGAGCAAGATCTGTGTGCCAGGGTGAGGTTTTGCAGGGTCTTGAATACAAGGGTAATGAAGCTGGACCTTGTTTAACTAGAGAGAAGAGAGTACCTGAGCTATAATTCACCACTAGACACTGCCTGTTGGGACCTTTAGGCCTGACATCAGGAGGGGTTACCTGCCTGTCTGCTGAAATCCTCATCGTTTGTGACTGTGGAAGGACTTCATTGCTTTTCAGTAGCATTCACATAACAAAATGAGGTGATAAGGTTCAAGAGTGCACATTAAAGTGAACATTAAAATGAGAACCATGATGAGACTCTGAGGGAGTCTGCATTATTCATTTTAATGTATTGTGCAAGAAGGGATGCAGTATAATAAAAGGAAAAAAATACCCATAGTTTCTTTCCAACTCCTAGGTTGCAGTGAGGCCTCAGGGTTGCACCGAGCTCCTGGGTGAGCCCAAACACGCAAGAACAACGTCTTGGAAGGGCCAAGGAGTCTTGTTCTAATTTTGATTGAGTAAAAGATGGCACTTCGCTCTCTCAAATGAAAGCCTGGCCATTGTGTTTCGTGCTTGTATTGCATCCAAGTTGGGCTACTACAGGTAGCATTGCCAGAGGGATGGAAAGCAGCACCAGAGCCTGTTGCAAGCTACTGTCAGCCTTGTTCTTAAACGATGACTTCATTTTTCTTTTAAGGAACATTAACCCTTTCTTAAATTGGCTTGCAGTGTCAGGGACTACTTCATAACCTACCACCCTGCAAGGACATTTCACCCCGTAGGAATAAAATAGTTGGAAGAACCCAGAGCAAGACTTGCTGCTGCAGTTCCCTGGAACTGAGCACACTTCACGGGAGGCGCGTCTACATGAGACGTTTACCGCGGAGTAGACTAATTAGCTTTGCCGTAAACATCTTGCGTCTACATGTGCAGCCCTATTAGGTCACATAAAACTAATTAACTCCTCCTCAGAGTAGTACTTGTATATACAAGTACGCTCCTGCTGGGGAGTTGTTCAGTGCGCAGCAGCGCACATGTAGACGCTGACCTGACTGGCTGGGGCATGAGGGTGCTTCACCACGGGGGCTGCCTGCTGCCTAGTCCCACACTGGAGCACCCTCCTGCCCCAGCCAGCCCCTCCGCAGCGTGTTGAGCTGGGTCCGAGCAGCCCCGACCTGGCAGGCTGGCCCTCTAGGTCCCCTGCCAGTTGGAGCTGCTCCAACCTGGCTTATTGTGCTGCAGTCCCAGGCGCACGTGTAAATGGTGCCCAGGAGCTTCCCGGGTGTAATAGACTCTGGCATGATGTGCACCGGAGTTTATTGTCATGTGCTAATTGCACGTGTAGACGTGCCTAGGAAGACCAAGGCTCTTAATCTCTTTGTGAGAGGAGAAAAGATGGAGTCCAAGCCTGACACTATCAGAGATGCTAAACCCGCTGTTTGATAAAGGATTTCTCCAAAAACGCACATCTGGGCATGTGTGTACGTACGTATGTACACACACACACACACACTTTCCAATTCGTGCAGAAGTCTTAAGGAGATAAGTGTAAGAAATACATATTTGGGTTTATGCTTTTAGCACTTGCATCCCAAGTTGATAGGCATCTTCGAAATCCCAAGCGGAGAAGATAGACAGCTCATTCTCATTCTGATTGGGAACAGGACGTTTGATCTTTTAGAGATTTGCATTTTAATTTTATCTAGCAAACATCTCTGACTCCCAAGAAATTTTGACTTTGCCACCCTTAGCTTTCCAAGTTCCAGTATGTTGGCATCTGCTTCTTCATGAGGAGTAGCGCGTTTGAGCCGGAAGAGAAGCATTCTCGGTTCTTGCCTTCTCTCCAGTCTTGTTTGCTGATTAATGGGATGTTAGCGTACAACTGCTTATTCAGATTGTGTATTCGTGCCGGGCAGAGCTTCCGGATGCTCTTTTTAACCTTCTTTTCCCAATAGCTAACGCTTCGTTCTTGTTCTTTTCAGCAGAACCTGCGTTTCCTCCTACCTCCGAAGTGCCCAGAGCGCAGCCGGGAGGCCCATCTCAGTGCCTGGAGTTGTGCATCTGGCATCGAGCTGCAGAGCAGGGATCGACTACGGCTCCTATTGGTTTGCTCAGAAATAAATAAATAAGGAACTAGTCCATCTATCAAGGGAGATATATGGGTAAGCAAGTATTATGGCTTGTATTTTAATGCATATAGATATCCATAATTTTTCAATGATAGTTGTTGCTCTTTGGCTTCCGGCACATTGCTGACACAGTTGTTAACACCACAAAGTTTGGGCATCCCCTACATTATTGATTTTGGAAGTTGACCCATCAGATTTTGTGCAATTTGCAGCTCTTCAGCAAATTGGACTTTTCCATATGTCTTGGAGAAGAATGGGCAGTCTTTAATGAATCTTCAGGGCTGGTCAGAGGGGCTGGGGATTTATGCGTCTTTAAGGTGAAGTTTCAGTGGCACAGCTGAAATGTTGTTTCTGAATAGCCACAGCTGTCCTTTTCTGTTTGTTCGTACCTTAGCAATGTCCTTTGCATTTTAATCTGGTAGTCCTGGATCCCATTGACAGATGGTTTTGTGATGCATTTAAAAAACAATAAAAATAAAAGGCAAGATATCCCTGAGAGGCCAAGCTCTGCAAATACAGCAGGCAGCATGAAACCTGCCCGCTTGGAACCAAAGTATTGGGACGTCATATCCATTGTCCATACAGGGAACAGTAAAAACATAATTAGTAAATTGGAGGAGGAAGAAAAGGATTAACAGCAGCAAATTCAGTGTTCACAAGTTAACTGGATAAGGTAGGTATATCATTCACTGTACTGGTCAAATCCAGGGCTGGAAAAAGTAGGTGCAACCACTTGAATGTGGTCCTTTCTGGTTGCCTTGTATTTTTGTTTCATGGTATTCTTTACATCCATGCTATCATGATGTATGGAGGCTATCTACATATAGCACTGAGTACAAGAATATTCTCTGGAGGTCACTGCACTTATCTTTAAACTGTTTCAAATATTTTTAATGTAGTAGGTAAGACCGTTCTTTCGGACAAAAGGCCTAAGAGGAATTGTTAAGTCTTTTCAAATAATTTTCCTGTGCAATAGGATCTGTTAGCTGTGCATATTGCATTGACACCTCTCTAGACTCATGTAGCAGGCAACATATACTAAAGATACCCATTAGCATGTAAGTATAAGTATACACTTTGATGCCCAGGAGATTGGATAATCTGGTTTGCAGTATGTCGCCTTCAATTTTGTCTCCGAAGACTGACGATTATTTTTAATCGTCACCTTGCGTTAAACTCATTACTTACAGGAGAAGAAAAGAACATATCAAAACAGAATAAAAGGATTCTGGTGCTGCAACGTATGTGAATTAGCCTGCACTGTCATCTACTACAAGATATAATACACTGTCTACACCCTAATAGGTACACAGAGTAGTTATAATTCAATTAAACCCTAGTTATTCTGAAGTTGGAAAGAATAGCAGTGGCAGCCCTGTGTCTTTGCTATATGAAACAACCTATTTAAGCTAAATCAACTCCTACTTAAGTGAGCGGTAATAAGCATTCGTGGGGGCAGCTCAAGCCCTAGGGGCATCATTTATCACAGTGTAATAGAAAATCGTAATGAATAATAACACCTA
>NW_005842540.1:529180-543425 GCF_000455745.1 Alligator sinensis
ATATATTAGGGGAGAGATGCGAATAATACTACCCAGCAGAAAGATGAGTTTTTTGTTTCAGAAACTATGGCTGCAGTGTGCGCATATTGAATTCTGCCTGCTTCCAGGAAGGTTTGTGTTGAGATGTAAAGACTATTAATCTCGTGTTGCAGTCTATGTTGCCTATGTTTTCTGCGTGGTGAACATACTGTATGTATCAGCTTGCATAATATTCACTAAACAGGAAAATGCAGTCAAGAGAAAGCTGTGGTTCTCTGGGGAACGTGGGCTTTGGCCTCAGCCTTAGCAGATATAGAAGAATGCAAAATTAAAATAAGCTCCCTAGGGCCCCGAGCCGTATTGTACAATCGCGGCCCCCTTTGCATTTGATTTCCAGTGCTCTGTGCCTCTTCTCCACCTTATGCCATCAAGAAACCCAACTAGGAGGCGAGTTGGAGAGTGCTATGCTTCTCCTTGCTGCCTGCATGCAGAGCGCACATCAGCTTCTGCTAAACGGGTATTTGTACAGACGACTTTGTGATAAATCGAGTCGCTCGTTTGAACGTGCAGGAGTGAGACTTCGGCTCTGCAAACTGACAGCAGCAAAGCAGGGGTGGGAGCAGCCTCTTCCAGCAGATCTGATGTTCTCCCACCGACGTGGGCTTTTTCCTGAGGGCTCCACGGGAAGTCTTCTCCAGAGCATCATTTAGTCGCGTGTGCAGCCGGCGAGGTGGGGGGAGGCGTGGACCCTGAATAAAGGCTCTGGTTTGGCAGTCAGGGAGGTTTTAATTGATTGCGAGTCCGCAGGAGCAGCAGCATTCAGCGTGGCCTTCTCTGTCAGGTTGCATTATTTTTAAGGCTTGGAGGAATAAAGGGTCTCCTAGGTTGATGTCTCCCTAGACAGAGCTGTGGGATTTATTTCCATTTAGAGAAAAATAATACTTGTGTGTATGCTGCGGCGTGAGTCTGAGGAGCTGCCATGAAGAGATGACAAGGGAACACCATCTCTCTTCAGGGATTTCTGGATGTTCAGTCCCTTTTTAGCTTCATTAACATAATGAGAGCCGGGATTCATTTAACAGTAACCAACTAGCTTCAAAGGCGCTAAATATATGATGTTCCCTAGAAGCACTGTTTCCAGCTGGTGCCTCCATGGGACTTAAATACTGTACTGCTGCATCTCTGCTGCTCAACTGCTCCTCTTACTCCCTTAGGTGATGGGAAGAAAAATGTTGCTTCTACTGCACTCGCATCTTTATTCTCAAGCTTGTTAAAAGCTATGATATCACCCCGATTATATCCGCCCCGGATAACAACGCAGGGGCTTCTGCGGTCAGAAAGGCTTATAAAGAGAGCAGAGCGTGGCCCACAGATTCTGCGTTAGCAGCATGATGTTCGTGTTTTGAGGCCAGTGGATTTTGGCAAGTGGCTATTTTCCTTTGCAAGCAGCTTCTCTGCAGGGTGCTAAGACCCCTAAGTCCAAGTCCGCAGGCTTTTTTAGTACCGCTTCAGCTTACAGAAGCGGTGTCTCATATGAGAAACATTGATTATTTGCACGACAGAGCTTAATTATTACTTTGTGTTATATGTCTGTATTACAATACCATGTAGAAGCTGTGGTCAGAGAGCAGGACCCTGTTTTGCTCAAGGCAATATAAAGTGGGAACAGAGAGGGTCCCCGGAGAACTTGCAGTCGGTGTAGGACAAGAGGCGACAGGTGACGAGAGAGGTGCAATGCGGTGATGTGGGTCAGTACAACAGGCCGTCATCCAAGCACGCTAGGTAGGAATCGTGGCAGAGGAGAGCTTCGAGGAAGGACCGGAAGAAGGACAGGATTATTTTTGTGATGAAAAGCTAAACAGGTTCATTGAGATTTCATGGTCATGATCCCCCATTTAATTTTCAGTTCATTTTTCCTAGAATTGTACTTGAGACTTGTGAAAGCATGGGAGGGAGCACAAGGAAAGACTTCAGAGGAAGTTTTTCCCCCCACGCAGCATGCATTTAATTTGTGGCACTCATTGCCACGAGACGCCGTAGACAGCGGTGGCCTTAGGGTTGTTGAGACCCTGGGCAAGAGAGTCATTTGGGGCCCCTTAGTGGTACTCAGGTAAATATTAACCCACCACTGCTGTATCGTGGACCTTTTTAATATTCTTTGGGGGAATTAGATAAATAGTCAAGTGTTAAAGTGCAAGTAGAGGCAATTCCTTGCAAAAACTTCACTTCCAAAAATATTCATTGCAAAATTCGTTGCAAAAAAATTTGTTGCAAATTTTGGGGCCCCCAAAAGTAGCCTGGTTTGCCCTCCCCTAAGGCCACAACTGCCATAGAGGCTGGTGGATTAGGGCTTTCAAAAGGGGATTGTTAGGGGAAAGGTCCATCGGTAAGTATTGAACGTGGCAGGTAGGGGAGCAGCCTAAACCTCTGATTGCTGGAAGCTGCCGTGGGAGAGGAGCAGGTGTGGAAGATTTTGGACATGTCCTGTTCACCCTCCACTCCGCATCCACACTTAGCCACCGTGGAAACAAGACCCTTGGGTGGGGGGACAACCTATGGCCTAAGCCAGAAAAAGCGGTTCTTATGTTTCCTACGACATATTTATCCACATTCAGATGGACAGTTCCCCACCCACCTCCTTCAGTATTTACAATGGAGGTATGATCCGGAGCTGCTGGAATACGTGGAAGAAAGCTGTTCAGAGCTTCAGAAAACACTCCTGACCTGTCTGACCACGTCGTAGTTAAGCTCACCGCTGCTGCCCGAATGTACGTGGTGCAAGTAATCAGTCTCCCGAGGCTTGCCAGGGCTGCGCTGGGCTGGTTTGTGTCACGTGGGTCCAATATATTATTCAGGAGGGATGTAGTTTGCATTGCTATGGCTCATTGCAATTTTGCATGGACAGGCTGGCTAGCTTCAATCCAGTTGGTCTTTCCTTGACCACTGCAGGATTGTTCCCTATGCTGTATCTAGTGTTTCAGCCAGTCCCGTTTTAATTCGCACAGGTGATGGATCTTGCCGCACTTCCAGATGATCAGCCTAATTTTTCCTGTGCTGCGTGGCACTATTTCTGTCTTAATTATAATTTCTTAAAACTACCTAAAAAATTCCTTTCTCTTTCCCCCTCCTTCAGTTAGGTTTAGATCATTAAAAGATTTACAATACGTGGCAAAATTGAGCAGTGCAATCGTTTGTTCGCTTCTTCTGTTCTGGTCATAAGTAAAAATGACTGCTGTTTGTCTCCTAGTCTCTACTTATGCAAATCATCATACTGCTTTTTTCACAGCCAGCAGCCTCTGCAAGCCAGTTTTCAGAGTGGAGTAGTAGTCTGTGCTGCTGATTTGGACTGATGTGACTCAGAAGTGGTATATAGGGGATCAGGAATAAAATAATAGGGAGGGTAGCATGTCAGACATAGATTGTACGACAAGAATAACGTGTAGCAACAAATCTGTGCTGTACCTGACTTGTCTCCATTAAGCCTCTCCTTTTCAGAAACATTAGATTCAGTTGCATATTTAACTATGCAATGTTGGCATTTAAGTTTTAATCAAAGTCCATAAGACCCTATTAAGACGAAAACCACCAGACCCACAACCCTACACTCGAATTTGACCTCTGTCTCTAGCCCTGTCTTTCTTGTAAAGAGGCATTTGCAGAATTTCTCAATATTTCAAAATGCCTCGATCTACTTTAAAGGGCTGCAAATCTGGAAGTCAAATTATGTTAGAATTTCTCCTTTGTAGTATTTTCCATCAAAGTGGCAGTCCCAAATTACTTACTTTATGAGTTCTACTAAATCTAGCTCAACAAATTACAATAATTACTGTTTACTTTTCTTCTGTCTGTGGATAAAGTCAACGGCTATGGCAGTGACCCATTCTCAGCTGGCTGTACACCCAATTAAAGGCTTCACGTTATGATGATGTAGAAGGGATGTTGCCAAGAGTCGTGGAGGATAATTTGAGACATCTCCTGTATTTTTCTTCCTCCTGTAATTGTGTATTAAATGGAAACATGTAGCTAAAACTCCACACAGCCTGTGACCAGAAAATGTTTGGTTTAGAAGGGATCATGATAACCAGCTCTCAATTTTCTGTGATTTGATATATTTATTATGGACTTTGGTAAAGTTGTAAAAGCCTTGTGTATTTTATCCCTCTTCGATGCCAAGGACCTTCTTTTCTATTTGCTGACACTGCACTGTTTGCATTGACTCCGCAAATCACAAGTAACCATTTCAACTCAGACAGGGCCACGTGTGCAAGAGAAACGGTTTTTAATCCAACTGCCCATTACACTTCTTACCACATACGTCTATTTGCAAACATTTTGAATAGCCAGCTAATACATTCCTCACAAAGCACAGTGTCTGGAGGATTTCTTTTCCTTACCTATTAGGACAGTTTTTCATGCAAGATTTTCATAGTTGCAATATTTATTTCATTCACATTAATGTTAGTCTAACCACTTAGTCTAATGCTTGTGCTTTCCATCTGAATACCATTTTGGTGCAGAATTGTACATCTGTAATGTAAGAAGATAAGGATTGTTCTAGCAAAAAGCAGGACTCCTAAGGAAGCGAAAGTGGCCACTCTTTTAGGAAGTTATTCGGTCATATATATTTTCATGCGATTTCCTACCCTGCCCTTGTTCACTAATTGTTTATTTCGGTCGCATCTCTTCCCCATAGATGTACGCATTAAATAATGACAAAATAAGAGTGCAAGCAGGGGATCACAATAAGGACAGAAAGACCAGCCAGAATGAGCTGTACAGCACCAAAGGCATCTGCTGTGACAACCTTGGATTATTTAGGAAACCGAGACCCTGTGTAGGGCAATAAGGGGTAATCTAGGGTAGATTAGTGACAGCAAACACAAAAGCAGTTGCGGCGGCGTAAGCAGGAAATCTCGTGGTGTGTACAAATGCCCGGAGTGAGCAACCTGATTCATAGAGAGCTGCTAAACTAAGCAGATCCAGAGTCACAGAAAAAGAAAAGGGAGGAAATGGGGGTCTGTGGACTCATACAGCCTCACGGGAACTTGAAAAGTGAAGAGGCGGACAGCAAAGAGCAGTCGGTGTAGGGCTGCTAATACTGGTCACCTAGCAGTGAGGAATATAGGGATTTGCGTCGGGGAGAAGATCCATTTCTGGGGCAGTCAGGAAACAAGAAAGCAGGTTCAGAAGCAGAGTTTCAGGGTCTCGGACAAGTGCCCCGGGCCGGGTCTCTTTCAGTCGGAAAATATTTAACTGGGGGCCAGAAGCTGATATCAAGGGATAGGAGGAGACCAGAAAAATCTTCAGTGAGGTCAAAGGCCCAGGAAGGTCGTTTCCATCAGTACCGGTATGAAATGAAGAAATAAATGGTCAAGGTGAAGGGAGCTGATGTTTCAAGGAGTAGGGCTAATATCAGAGGTTGACGGGTTAAGTGAGGTGGTGTCTGTCACCAGAGATGAATGCCTCATCGGCGCTTTAGATCTTTCTCCACTATAGGAATTTCAGTTGCAGATGCAGGTTTTTAGGGGCACCTTTGTATTGCAAAAAGCCCTAGTGCCGCTATCCTGGCGAAAGGGCTGTTTGCTGATGTAGCCTGTTTTGTTGGCTGAACGGCTGTGACTTGCACTAGCAGGCTCTGCACTAGGAGGGGTTGCTGGCACACCCAGGCCAGCACGGCACGTTGCTCTTTTATCATCATAGGTGTGCCTCAGCTTGTGAATATAGGTGTAGTGATGCTGGTGGAAGGCTGTTGATGCTCCTAGAGCTTGTTCCACTTCGGCAAACGAAGCAAGCAGCACAGGCAGAAGTGGGTTTGTGGTGCAAGTTGTGTCTACACGAGCCCTCTTTTCTCCACTTTACAAGGTCTCTAAATAGTCAAAGTTCAGTGGTCCAGCTGCTCACATAGAGTTGAAGGCAAGATGTTATCTCAAATGTTTCTGAGTATTTCATTAGCACTTCTCCCCACTGAATCCAAGCGCAAAATGCACGTTAAAGATCAGGGAAAGGAAGCCAGGATACCTGGATTGTAGGAGGTCGTTCACAGCTTGGAGGAAAGCTGAGCAGCGAAACAACCCAGACCAGCAACGGTGGTTACACAAAGACGTTTCTTTGTCATTTTTAAAAGTGTGACAAGCAACAAGTAGTGTTTTACCAGTAAGGAGCAGGTACATATAGGTCATTTAGGTCTTAAAGGATGCAAATTATTAAACTCGTTTTGGTGGGTTTTAATGGGGATACACAACATCAGGGAGAAGTAGGTATAAGAAGGAATCTGCAAATCAAATGAAATGCTTATGGGGAGCCGACCACTGAAGGGGAGTAGCCATAGCCAAAAATGCTATCTGATGATACAAGCCTTGCTTTAAAATAAAGGCTTGAGGAGGTGGACATGATAACTGGTAGGCTGGATGACGTTTGTGATGGGGTCTGAGGTGAGCAGGTACAGTTGTGTCAGCATTTTTCAGAAGCCATGCATGTCCTGATAAATATTATGGTAGTGTCAGGGTGATGTTGCAGCCATCCGTTTCATCAGCTCAGACCTGTGAAGAACATCTTGCATTTGAAATCTTGCCTAACTTTACTCCAACTATGCTGTAGGTCCAATAAAAGATATCCCCCCCCCCCCCAAAATCCTTGCCTCTCTGATCACTATTAGACGTTATTATCTGGAGGCTCTAATACACGGTACCAACGCGAAAATGGGAGAAACTTTTTGCACAAGTGAAACTTGTGCTGTTTGAGGAGTATGAAGAGTGTAATGGATGCCTTGTCATCAAAAGTTCACTAATAAGATTCAGGTAGTTAATATTCCATTAACAAGACCATTATAATCATTGAATAGAAACATACTTTATTTTAAGGAGCAAAAATCACTCATAAGTGAAGTGCAACAGCTGAATAAGCATATCTGCTGATTTATGTTCATAAAACTTTAATTTATTAGCAACACCTTCATTTTGATGGTGTGTGGAGTCACTAAGCCATTAACAGCCCCTTTAAAAGCTACTGGCTAGAATAATACTTTCTGTTAATGGACAAAACAGCACTTTTTAGCAACTCTCTAAGGTTATATACTCACTGATAAAGGCTGTTTTGTCCATTAATAGAGAATATGATTTTGTACAGGGCATTTTGTGCCATCACAAAGTGTAAAAGAAGGTGGATGATTTCCAATGGCCTATTAAGCCGTTTGAGACTGTCATATAAGTTGTGGAGTGAGCCAAGCTGAAATTGAATCCATGCCATCTTACTAACTTCTTCATTTCTGTAGTAAATGGTGTCATTAATTTAATTCCTACTACGTTCCACAACATCGTAATATGGTATTAACAAGAGCAAAATGAAGATGAGCAGTTATTTTGATAGTCTCCTTCAGAGGTGATGTTCTTCGGATGACTTGTTTACATTTTTGCTGCTTTCTAGATATAGATATGCTAAAAATTCCCCGTCATTTAAAATCAAAAAACCTGTATAGAGTATATTAACCTTCCTGGCTGGCTGCAATTTCTTCCTAGTATTTATAAAATAAAGATCTGGTTGGGTTTGCTTCATGTTGTGGAAGGTTTTCAGTGTGAAGAGGTGATTCTTTGTATTTTTTACTGGTATAAAGCAATCAGTTTTTCCGTTCTGCGTCTTACTGATGAAAATGCAGCCTCTAATGCAAATTGCTACCTTATTAGATTGTGGGTCAGAGTGTGTGTTTCTCATCAGAAACACAGGAAAAGGTTTAAAGTAAAAAATGCACAATGCAAAACAAAACCAAGAAGTACAGCCATAGATACAGTGCAACGTGATGTTAAGATCAGCCTGTCATATTTGAACGACTGTTAGCCATACCTACGTTTTGAGCGGGCAGGCGTATTCATTACAGATCACAATTAGCAACGGGCCTCTTTCTGCATCGGGTCCTAAAAACCTCTGCTTTCCTGGTGTATGTTTTAAGACACCTCATTTTGAGTTTTGTTTTTGTTTTTTTTGCTTTATGAATTTTAGATGCAAAAGAGGCTCTGCTGCTCCCCCGCAGTCTCTAATGGGTAAAAGAAATCTGTTTTCTTCTTTACACATTAGCACCATCAACAGTCAGATAATGGAAAACAAGTTCAGATTATTGTTAGCAATTCTAAATGATGTTGCTGGAGATGTGTGAGACAGGCTGAGTACTGTGCGACGCTGCGGTGCTCAAACAGCAAAAAAGATTATTTTGACTAGCAAACATGACATGGGAGCCTTGGAAGGAGGAAAGCAGCAAGGTGCTATCATAAAGAGTGACATCTCCTGCTAAAGGGACACTAAGACGTACAGCTCAGGATACTTTGCTGCCTTTATTAGTCTCCTGAGTATGTTATATCATTTACTTACAGCGAGGCTTACATCTTAACCTCCTCCGGTGCATTAGCCACACAATCCTCCATTTAGTTCCCCTGAGGAAAATTTACTATCAGAGCTCGCAACTCTCATTTTCAGGCACAACTATGTTTTAAATGTTTGCTTCCTCCTTTCGAGCTTCTCTTTCTGCTGGGCGTGTTCAGCGAGCAACTCATGTGCATGGATTTCTCTAGCAAAACCCGAATTATTCCACAGTGTTCACATTGGAAGATAATGAGCAACTGGGATTATTTTCTTTCACATTTGTTTCTTTAGAAAATAAACCAAGAAAGTAAAACTATTTTCTAAAAATGTCCTTTTGTTTTACTGGGAAGCATGTGTGCATGCATGCATGTGCGTGTGTGTGTGTTTTGGTCAATGGCTCATTAAGACCAACACGGCTATAACCTATGCCTCATTAAGACCCATGCTTTTTAATCTTTTTATTCTTTTTCATAATTGGGAATGTATTTCTTACATTTACAGTTGTTAAAGGATAGAATAAATATTAAGGTAAATTGCCAGTATCGAGAGGCGGGCTGCTTCCCTCGTGTTCACTGCAGAATTCGCTGTTCAGGCCATTGGGGGTGAAGTGCGGTCACGTGGCAGGGCCAGGTCTTCAAAACAAGGCTTGTTGAGATGGGCTGAGTGTAACCCCTGTGCAAACCCCTGGGAGCTTGCGGGAGGTGAGCGGATGTGGTTCAACGTAACCACGGGAATGGAAGCTGTAGCCCAAAATGCAATAAATCTCGATACCGGCAAGTCTTTATGTATAACAGCGGCTTGAAGAAATGCGGACAAGTTTTCATGAACGTGGAGGAGGAGGAGGTCTTCACAGGGCCACCAAGTTGTATCAGGAATATTGCAGTTGGGGCTCCACAAGTTGGGTCACTCTATAAAGGGGGTTAATAAACAGCTAGAGAAGCACAGTCATGGCAGACAACTAGGAACAGAAATGATTTAAGTCTTGGTCCTGCCTGGCTCGAGAGGTGGAAACCTGACTTTGGTAGGCAGCAGCTCGAACCCTATGGCCCAGGCGCCTGCTGCAGAAGCAGAGACACGGGCCAAAGAGGGATTTTGAAAGCTTGAAAGAGCCCTGAACTGGGCAGGAAGCAAACAGGGAGGAAAGCTGGACACATGAAAGATTTAGAAGTAAATTGAGTTGGATGCCCTTTACAGGAAAGGATTGAGAGAGACAGTGCTCTAGGGAGTACAAGCGCTAGAATAATAAGGATGGAGGCACAAGCTAGTAATGACAGCTTAAAGCCAGATCATCCTCTTGATCAGGAATATTTCAGTCCCCAAATCTTCAGAAAATAAATGGCCTCGCTGAGCTGCACAGTAGCAGTAATGATAATAAATGATAACAACGGATGCTGAGAATAAAACCGAGGCTCCTCGGGCTGCAAGGCATTGGATCTCAATTGCAGCTTACAATAATCCTCCATTTTCTAGAGGGTAAGACTGAGGCACCAAGATGTGTTAAAAAAAACCGGACCCCCAGAGGACACGGGATGAATCGGTGGCAGAGCTGATCATCTGCTGTGAAACTTCTCTCTCTCTCTCTCTCTCTCTTTTTCCCCCGCTCCGTGGTCTCTGGCCATTAGCCCGCACTTCGTGGCACAAGAGCCTGTATTGACTTGTGACCAGAGACAGGCCAAATAAATAGTAAGCAGGAGAACATTTCGACTGAGAAGTTGTTGTGGTTGGGAGACGCTTCCAGGCTATTCAGATTTTATTGTTCTATTTCGACATGGACTTTGGCACGTGTGGAAAGGCAGGAGGTGCAATTGTGTGGTTCGTGCATTGGGTCCCATCACGCCTTCCCGCGAACATCTAGAGGGGCCCTCGGCATTGCAGATGAGGCATACGTTGCTGCCTGTGAAGGTACAAACCCTTAGCGTGCATGTCGAATGAAGTTGCTTAAGGGTTTGTTGACTCAAAACATTCATAACTTGAAGATTACTGAATTGAAACCGGTTTAGTTCGAGGTCTCCGCAAAATAAGCCAAGTTTGGACAAAATCGGTTCCTTGGGCGTCAAGTTTTGGATGTTTAAGCCTGCCAGAGTTTGAAACGCTGGTGCTGAGTTTGAAAGACTCCTGCTTCAGGACACAGTTTCCACATGGCCTGAATCTGTTTAAAACAACTGTCCATTAAATCAAGCAAAGGCGCTTGGACACTTATCTTGCTGGGATCCTGTGACCCCAGCTGACTTCGTGCCCCTTGCGCGGGGGGCTGGACCCGATGATCTTCCAAGGTCCCTTCCAGCCCGAATGTCTATGAAGTCTATGAAGTCTTTGAGAACCACCATCGCGTATCAGCCATTTTGCCTGTGTTCTTGTCTACATAGTTATGGCAAGAATTTGGAAATCGGGGGGAAAAAAATTTTTTTTCATCATTACAAACCTCAAAGATGGCTGCGGGGATTTTTTGTTCGCCAAATGTATTGAAAATGTTCACGCTTTTCACCGGAGACCAGCATACGCCGCGGAAGCCCAGTAAGCAAACCTTGGGAGAAGCGCTAATCATTAGGAGCCGGGGGGTTGCAACAGAGAAAGCATGGCACCCTCCAACTCGAGTTCCTTCCACCAGACGCTCATTATTATATGTGCATAAATAGATAGATAATGACAAGGTGGAACTTGTTCAACCCATTCCAACTACCTCCGCAGTCTTTATGCTCATGGACCTTTAGGATTTCCTACCAAAATAATGATTCTAATAAACAATGGTTCCTTAACTTTATTTCCAAACAATAAAACAGTCTTTGATAAATTATTTCACTGTCTATCCCCAAGTGCCCCTCTAAACTTAAGCCTTCCCCTCCCCCCTACCAGCCACACAAGCTCTGGCTCCATATATTATTCATTACAATCAAATAAGACACAGTGGTGGCTCAGTAAACTTGCTTTTCATATCAGAATTGCTTTTATTGAGTAACACATACTGCAGACCCTAGCTTCCAGCAGCCAGGGCTGAAATGAGCAATTCTCTCATTGTAATAATGTGCCTCTGTCATCTCCTTATTATCAGCATGATAAAAGATGAAATATTCACAGATGCTGCCCTCCTAACCTGATCACAGCTTGATATTTGAGCTTTGGAAATGAGTTTTATAAGCTTTAATATACTCCTTGGCGGAGTGACCCCTGAAATTAAACATTATTACAGAGCGGATATTTAAAAAGCCGGGGCCGCAAATTACATCAAAATGAAAATATTAAGGAGTATTACGACTATACCAAGTGGGAGCTCACTGCTTTTGAAGCTGTGAATGCCATAAAACTCAGCACGTTGGTGTCAAAAACATCAGAAAAAATAATAACAGCACAGGCACCTTGACTTCAGTTATTTTATACTTAGGACTAAACTAAATTATTGGAATGGATTTTTCTCCTATAGGCTGGTTTTCCAGGAGGAGAAAGCACATTATTCTCAACTTTATGTCCTTAGTACTTTCCATGCTTGGTTTAAAATGTACCGTCCTCTTCTTCTGTGCAAACACAAATAAAAGAAATACCTAAATATAATGAAACCAAAGATCACACTAAGAAAAGAGTGAGCAAACACCACTAGAAAGAGCCTTTTGATTCAATTTCCATTGCTATTGCTATTTTGATGGACAGATTTCCACTAAAGCCTGGGACATAAAGTCAGATGTACCTAAGAGCTGGGAGATTTTCTTTAACGTGAAAAGAGGGGAAGGCATATTAGAGACACGGCGGATCTTTCGTTCTGAATTTTACGGATTCTCCTGTTTACTAATTATAGCGCCGGAGAGGAGTGACTCTGCCTGGAGGGAATTTATCATTTGTTCCTCTAGCTTTAATATCTGTTAAAATCATCACGGTTGCTAGTATCGCTTCATCACCCAGCAAGCTCATTTTCCAGTTGAAATTTCAGTATAACGCGTGTGGAAAAGCAGCTTTGGAGAAGGGTTTAACAGCTTTGGAAGAGAGCTGCAGAGTTCTGGTTTCAGACGTTTTAACCTATCCTTTCATAACCTCTTTTGCTCTTTCTAACTCCAGTCAATGGAGTTCATTTTGTTCGAGTTTTTGCACATCCAGATGATGCAGAGCAACTCCACTTTTTGTTGTTGTTGCAGTTTTTCAGGTTTTAAAAATCTCTTGGCGTTCATGTTGCATGGAGTATAATTATATTTTCAGAGTAATCTTTGCTGTGTGTTTCAGCTGCAAACACTTTCATTCTAGCAATGGATGTCGTTTCTTTCTACACCCACCAGGTTCAGGACAGCGGGAGACTACGTAACTCACGGGAAGCGGTGCGCTGCCCGCGCTCAGTGGTGGGCTGATGTGGCGAATGCTCCTACGTAGCTAACGTTAAGCATGAGAGCATCCTTTTGTCTTCAGTGGGAAAGGAAGACTGTTTAGCTGAACGGAGCCGTGGGTGGGACCTGCCATAGACGTGCTGTCAGCCCTGTTAGGCAGAGGTAGTTATTAGCTGCGTCAGCTTGAAGTCAAGCAGAGGGGAGGGTGGATTTGCACCTCATGGACGAACTAGCCTTGTTAGATAACAGTGGGCATGTCTACACGTGCACATTTACTGCACAGGAATTTAAGTTGTTGCACATTGACCGAAAATTACCGCACAGGTGCACATCTACACCTGCACACTTGTATTGTGCAGTAACTCAGGCGACTTATGCTGACTTGGGCATAAATGTGATACTTGGTAACAAATTTATGCTCGATTAATTACTACGCAGTAAGGCACATGAAGACGCCTTGCTGTGCAGTAACACTGTGCGTGTGGACTGACTTGGGCCTAACTTTAGTCCCAAGTCAGTCCACACACAGCATTACTGTGCTTTAATGGCTGCACATGGAGACACCGGCCTAAAAACCACTTACTGTGCAGTAAGTTACTGCACAGTAAATGCACGCGTAGATGTACCCAGTGGCTAGGGAGATTTAAAACCTCTCCTCTCCATTCCAAAAGCATAAAAAGCTGGCTCTGTCTGAGAGGTGAAATGGGTTTTGTGTGCTTGGTGCTGAGGGCTAGAAGCGGAAAGCTGAGCTGTGTCACAGAGGACTTTGAGAACCACATGCTTTTATCGGGGGCTTTTTCCCATCAGGGGCCTCAGGAAGACGCATCTAGTCCCACCCCTTGCTCAACGCAGGCTCATACCTATCAAGGTCCATTTTTCACACAACACAGTGCAAATATCTTTACAAGTATTTGGGTTGGAAGTACTGGTGGTAACAGAGAATAACTAAAGGAAATAGAGCAAAGACTCATTCCAGCTACAAAACATAGACGGCTCAGAGCATAAAGATGCTCCGGCCATTAGAGCCGTAGCGATCATTTCTAAAAAAAAAAAATAAAAATAAAAATAAAAAAGAAGAATATTAGAAGCAGTGACCTCAAATTGCAGGATGGGATAATTAGACTGGATATTAGGAAGAACTTTCTCACTATCAGGCTGGTTCAGCATTGGAACAGGATGCCCAGAGAGGCAGTAGGATTTCCATCATTGCAAGCTGTCAGGAGCTGGTTAGACGTGCACCGTCTAGGATGGTTTAGCTTGGGATGGTCCTTCCTTGAGCAGAGGGTTGGACTAGCTGTGACCTTCTGAGGTGCCTTCCAGCCCTGCTTTTCCATGAATCTATAATAACTTTAAATTTATTTCTCTCTCCACCCCCTCCGCTTCTTGCCTTTAAACATCCAAGGAAATCTTACTGTGATTTCAAGACTTCCTGAGCTCCAGGAATTTTGTCCGGGACAGAATAATTTCTAGTGTGAGCACCGCCAAATAAGAAAGTAATATAAAAATAGGAGGAAAATGGGGGAGGGGGAGGGGAGGAGAGTGTATCCCTAAATTGGGGAGAACCCATGGGGCGTATAATCAGTGCGGTATCTTCTAGCAATGGCTTTGCAAAC
>NW_005842540.1:543456-548490 GCF_000455745.1 Alligator sinensis
GCTCTTTCCAATCTGTCGGGATTTCCTGCAGCAGATGAGAGGATTCCTTTAGGGTTTCGTTGTATGTGTATCCTCCTAAATGTTAAACAAAGTCATTTTCCCTCTAACCACTTGAAATATGGATCGAAAATAGTGTCTTGTAAGGACTAGGAGAGAAACCTCTATGCAAATTATTAGGCCTTTTTTATGTATGCACAACAGCGCTTTCTTATGGAAAATATGTATGAATTGTCCCTGTATGGCCTGATTCAGTGGCTGGGAAAGACAATGGGAGTCTTCAGGTTGAATTCAGTAGGTTAGATCTGCGTTTAGAGACCCTGCATGGCCAGTACGTCCAGACGAGACGGCTCTTAGGGGTTATCCCTTCATTCTGCACGAATAACAGGACAACTTTTCCATGTGACGTGTTGACACACCATTGCACCTCGCTACTGCTTTCTCCAAAATTTAAACCTGAAGGCAGTTCAACATGCACACTCAAGTGTGGGAAACATAACCTTTTTTTTTGCATTTAATTCATAATGTCTTTAAGCCCATTATTCATATTTCATTTCTTAGGATGTCCCCATCTGTCTTGCAAAAAACCCCCAACATTGGAGCAGTTCTGTTCAAACTTTGCGCACTAGGGCATTTACTGGTGTGTGTGCAGCTTTCAGCCAATTGATACATTTTTGAGTTAGATAT
This sequence comes from Alligator sinensis, assembly GCF_000455745.1. NCBI lineage: Eukaryota > Metazoa > Chordata > Crocodylia > Alligatoridae > Alligator > Alligator sinensis. Next base: position 544,141 of record NW_005842540.1, read on the forward strand.
CTGTGGTACTTTGGACATCACCAAGTCAATGTGATTGTAATATTCTCTGCACTGATCTAACCAAAGCTCTTCCTAAATTGAGCTCAGCAGGAGTAAGTCCAGTGACCTCATAAATAGTGGAAATGATTGCAAATCAGAATTCATATATGTTCCTGTCTCAGTGGGTATCCCTGTCCCCCACAAAGGAAGCAATCATCTCTTTCAAATTTCTGTTTGCCCTTTCACTCAGATATGTTTGAAGATAATACAGAGAGGGAGATTTTGCAGTGTGTCTGGCAGAACTGTTTCCTGAAATCTGAAATGGGTGTCCTATGTATAACAGTGCTACTTAGCGATGTATTTTTCAAATATTATCCATAGTCCGGAGGTTTTAGGGCATGGCACAGCCAACTTCTCTATCTCATTTAGGCTATCTTTGACCTTTACACCTGGCTCCTGGGTTTATTCTCCGATAAAATAGCTCCTCCATTGTTTTTCCCCGCTAGTCCACGACTCGTGTAATCGTTAACGTTTGCAGTTTGACACTTAAACCATGGAGACTCATCTGCAGTCCTCTGTAAAGTCCCGTATCTTTTTATGCTAGCAGGTACTCGTGCTTGTTTCTGGAAAGATTGACAGGCTAATGATGCTTCTAACGACAACCGTGCATGTTTTAATATTCGTGGCTCCAAATAAATCTCCTTCTCCCCCCCATAGATTCATAGATTCGTAGATGTTAGGGTCAGAAGGGACCTCAATAGATCATTGAGTCCGACCCCCTGCATAGGCAGGGAAGAGTGCTGGGGCTAGATGACCCCAGCTAGATACTCATCCAACCTCCTCTTGAAGACCCCCAGGGTAGGGGAGAGCACCACCTCCCTTGGGAGCCCGTTCCAGGCCTTGGCCACTCGAACTGTGAAGAAGTTCTTCCTAATGTCCAATCTAAATCTGCTCTCTGCTAGCTTGTGGCCATTATTTCTTGTAACCCCCGGGGGCACCTTGGTGAATAAATACTCACCAATTCCCTCCTGTGCCCCGGTGATGACCTTATAGGCAGCCACAAGGTCGCCTCTCAACCTTCTCTTGCGGAGGCTGAATAGATCCAGTTTCTCTAGTCTCTCCTCGTCGGGCTTGGCCTGCAGGCCCTTAACCATACGAGTGGCCCTTCTCTGGACCCTCTCCAGGTTATCCGCATCCCTCTTGAAGTGCGGTGCCCAGAATTGCACGCAGTACTCCAACTGCGGTCTGACCAGCGCCCGATAGAGGGGAAGTATCACCTCCTTGGCTCTGTTCGTCATGCATCTGCTGATGCACGATAAAGTGCCATTGGCTTTTCTGATGGCTTCGTCACACTGCCGACTCATGTTCATGTTGGAGTCCACTAGGCCTCCACGATCCCTTTCCACTTCCGTGCCACCCAGCAGGTCATTCCCTAGGCTGTAGGTGTGCTGGACATTTCTCCTCCCTAGGTGCAGCACTTTGCATTTCTCCTTGTTGAACTGCATCCCCGATCACTTTGCAAAGCTTGTGGAATATGGGCCTGTTCCCTATGAGTTGTCCAGGTTATTCCTGTATTCCCCCTTTTTTTTAACAGAAAACATTCCCAGTAAAACTAGGATTGTCTTTTTTTAAAATTATTTTTAGAAAAAGACTTGCTTCTGACATTCACTCAGCCTTTCAGTTCAGCTGGATCTGCAAGGTTCGGACCAGGCAGCTCCAGGGCTGTAATCACTTGCATGTTTTGTCTTCTGCCAAGTTATCGACTCGCCGGATCCAACACCTAGAGAATTAGGAGCCCAAGCTGGCAATTGAGACATAAAAGCATAAGCACGGCTCCGCTGGGAAGGACCAGTGGTCCTTCTAGTCCAGGAGCCGGGCTGCAGTCTCGGCGCGCAGGAGGTGCTTCGGGGAGGACAGATGCGCAGGGCACGTCTCGAGCGACCCGGTCCCTCTCGGACCCTCCCTGGCATCGTTGGTTTAGGGCGGTAAGAGGAGACATGGCTGGCTGTTTCGTTGAATACGTCTCCGTGGGTTCGTCTAATTCCTTTTTGAACCTGGTGATGCTCTCCGCCCGTGCAACCTCCCGTGGCAGCGAATTCTGCAAGTGAACAAAGCGCCGTGCAGCCCCCCGCCCCGGGTCATCTGCTTATGAGAAAGATGATAACAGAAAATTAATGAATTACAGGCACATTAGCTCCTTGCTTATAGAGCGCACCCCCCGTCTAACGGGCTAGGCAAGAAAAATCTCTGATGTCGCTGAAAAATATTTATGCTGGACATCTGCGATATATTTACAAAGCGTTAAAAGCAGGTACTAGGCACTTTAGTTTTTCACAAATGGGGGAAAGCACTTTATACCACTGACGACTGCTAGGCATTTATAAATAATAAATGTCACTTTAGCTTTTAAGATACAAAATGCTTTTTCTCCCCCCAATTTTTATTTGTATTTAGTTGTTTTAAATGTAAGAGCTTCTGTTTCCCTGACAGAAACATCCCACTTGTTTTCACATTCAGATAGTCTTATCTCAAGATCAAAAAACCTGCATTCAACATGCTTCATATTTAGACTCCTTCCCTTGCCGCAAGCATAATCCCAGTACGTTCCTGGGGGGTTAGAGAAGGGAAGCTGCTAAGCCAGTGACCGGTGCCAGATATAAAGCCTTGCAGCTGTTAGCCTGGGCAGTGGGGATCAGGGAGAGTTTGCAAAGCTTACAGCTTCCACAGCAGTTGGACACTTGGGATGGCTGGCAATTTAGGTATAAACTGTTGATGCTGAGTAAAAAGCATTGGCTGGAAGGTAAAAGCCTCACAACGGCACATGACAACGGTGTCACATACTGTCCAGCACTCTGACCAAACAGGAGCAATAGACACAGAATTAGATCAGTGTGAAGAGGCTCTTTCAGCCTCTCTCCTCCTTCAAAGACCTGTTCAGCTCCAGGATCTGCAAGACTGGAGGTGTCTAAACCCACTGAAGCTATTCTTGCTACGCTTACCTGGGAACAAGCGGGAAGCGCGCCGGTCCGTCTGTGCTCCGGCACAACCTCGTGCGCTGTCTGTCTCCTCTAGCTTAGAAGCAAGAAAAATTTTGGTGGTATCTTTTCCTCGACCAGCGCTTTGGTTGGGAGAGATGTTGGACAAGCTTTTGGGCGAGTGAACATGCTTCTGTTGCCGCCCTTCAAGAAGGATGCAGATGACCTGGAGAGGAAAGCAGCAAGAATCATAGGAGGTTTAGCCACCCATTGCATAAGAGGAAATGTCGGAGCAACTGGATTTGTTTGATCTAGAAAAGAGGAGGCAGAGAGGAGACGGTGTTAGCTGTCCTTCAGTATGTCAATGGTCACTGAAGTAGGATGGCGAGCCCTTCTTCTGCATGCCCGCTGGGGCTCGGACCAGAGTACATGGGCTTAATTTGCAATAAAGATGATTTAAGTTAGATATTAGGAAAAGCCTTCTAATGACCAGCGTAGTGAGGCAGTAGCATTGGCTATCTGTGGAGACCATGAAATCCTTTGACATTGGGGGTTTTTAAAAGCAAGTTAGATAAACACCTCTTGGGACTGGTCCAAATAGACTTGACCCTGGCTCCATGCAGTGGCTGGACTCGATGATCTCTTCAGGGCCTCTTCCAGTCCCAGATGTTGTCATTCTGCCATGGGCCAGAAACATGCCGTGCCGCTACCTTGAGCGTGCTGGGAAGGTCTGTGCATCAGTGCATGTGCGGGTTTGAATAGACCTGAAAGCAAACCTTCAGGATCTGATGTTGCCCTGCATTATTTCTCTTATGTCCAGTGATAGCATACTGGAGAGGTGGCCATGGAGGGGGAAAATCTGCTACATCTCACACTTTTCTTTTCCTGACTTGGTTGAAACATATTCTGCATTTTTTGGCTCTCTTGTCCCCCAGAACATAGCCTTTGCAAGGCAGCATCTCCTCAAGCAGAGCGGTGGGGACGCTGGCCAACACATCATGGCATTCTTTGGCTTATGCTGGACCCCCTGCCTTCCTTCACCGTGATAAGACAGTCAATGTAATGTGAGAGCGATTGGTTGTCTTTGGTGTGTAGCACACTGTGGCAGAAATGCCCCCGTCGGTGCCCCTCTCCAGAGATCTGTCTCAGCCAGCCCGAGAGGCTGCTGTTGAATCTCTCACAGCGGGGATCTCGCTCCTTGTCTGCAGACAAAAGCCTGGCGCCTGGGAGGCGATGCTCTGGTCACCTGGGCAGGGGGGGGGGAAAGACCCGGCCCTGCGCGCGGGCCCAGGTAGCCAGGGATGCCATGCAGATTGGACGGTTTGTAGCCAGTATTGGCAGCTTCGATTGGACCGGCTGCTGAGGTCAGGGAGGTTTTAAAAAGGCCTGGGCCAGG
>NW_005842540.1:554952-559108 GCF_000455745.1 Alligator sinensis
CAGAGCCAGAAGTGAGTCCAGAGCCTTGGATGGTGGCAGCGGGAACCCCAGGCTAGCGGGTGTGCTCCAGGGAAGGGGTCGGCCGGACGGGAGGCACCCTAAGGGAGGCACTCGGAGCCTGGAAGGTGGTCGGGCGCAGGGAGGTGGGCGGCTCAACGCAGGAGCGCCCCCTACTGGCCCGCCACACACACCAGTGCACGTGCCAACATGAGCTGCAAACTTGCTTCACTAAAACGGATCTGGCTTCTTGGTAGATGAACGGTACAGTTACAGGCAAACGATAGAAGCATCCTCTACAAAGCATCTGTAATTATTGTAGGTGAAACTGGGGATTCACGGAGAAAAGGCAGCGTTGTCTAGTATCAGGATTGGCAACTTTGCAGTAAAACCAGGCTGAATTGACCCAGCCCGGTTTTATGGAGAGCTCAAGGCAATAACCATTGTGTCGCTAGACGGCTTATTCTTGTGCAGAACTTCCTAATGGCAGGAACGACAATACCGGTTTTTGGTGCGGTTGGTGGGCCAGATAAAATCTCTTTGTGGGCCATAGGTTGCTGATACCTGTTCTAGCCTATCCTCAATGGAGAGGGAGTTTTTAGTTCTCCTCGTTATGCCGTGACATTACTTTTGCATTAGAAGCTCACTTTTGCTTAGTTGCTCTTTGAAGACGTACCGAGAAGTTATTACCTGCAGCACAAGTGAACACAAACCCTTTAAGGATCTTGGTGTTTGATCTCAACATCTGTCACATTTTCTTTTATTTTGTCTTTGGAGTAAATCAGGAGAGGTACAAAGCTCGTGCACAAGGTCATCTAAAAATACAAACAATCCTCTGTGACATTCGTCTCACATTTTTAATATCTCACTTCAACGTGTCTTGTTGCATTCTGGGGAGAAGGCATCCAAAGAGACTAAACTGAATTACTATAGAGCACTTGACTCTTGTGGAATAAAAGCCTGCCTGAGCTAAATTAAAGATCCTGCAAAATTATGTAAAGTTGAACCAAAAGTAAATTAAATGCTATTTGGTAAATAGACACTTCCACATAAAAATCACTGCAAGTGCCTGACAGCAGCCAAGGAGTGAGTGCTTTTTATAAGCTTAAAAGGCAGCAGGAGGAGAAGGGGGCAGAAGGAAAGGTGAGGAAAAGTGTTGAATCGACACAAAAGACTCCCCTGTGCCTTTGGCTCACGTGTTTGTCTCGCATCCAAAGAGGTTGCCTGTGATGTGCACTTGCCTAGGGTGAGGGTGAGGGTGAGGGTAAGGGTTATGGGGGATGTTAATCCAGGCAGTACAGATGGAAGTCAGCGCAGGGCAGTCTTCAGCGAGCGATGCCACTGGAGGTAGTTGAAGGGGATTAGTAGCTGCGTGTGGTTGGTTGTACCACGGCGCCTGGGGCACAACCCCATCGCGCAAGGTGCCCTGCGGAGGCAGAACAAAAAACTGACTCTTGCCTCAAAAGGCTTTCAGCGATGTCTGGCATGAGAGACAACAGACAGCCGTTGGAAGTGCAAGGAACCCATGAAACCAGTCCTCTCAGTTGTGTGCAAACATGACCCCAGCGCACTTGCACAGCAGTTCTCTTCCCGAGTGCCAGCGACTTGCAGACAGGGAGGTGCACCAGTTGGGGTGTTTGCAACTATTAACAAGATCAACTTCTCCGGCAGCCCCTGGCCAGGATGCTTCCCCGACCCCCACATTTGTTCTGCTGATCTTGGGGCTTGTTTCGCGTCCCATGCCTGTCTGAATCAGTGGACTTCTTACCTCCAGTCACTTCAATGGAATTAGGCTGGTTTAAGTGAGATCAGGTTCAAGCCTGTGATTTATCACTTCTGTCAGCAAGGTGATCAGATTCGTTCTCTCCTGGGTTTACGCTGTTCTCACAACAACAGTTGCCTGCTGCTTTTCTCTTTCAGTTCCAGAAAAGCAGGCATGCCTACTAGCGTACTTGCTTTCCAATAAGCATATGGATACTCACAGTTGTTGCACGGTGCCTTTCCTTACGTATCGGACCGCTCTGTTAATCGGCAGCTGCTTAATATGGAGGCCTACGCAAGGCCATAGAAAGCCTTGGTTCCTGGGGACCCATCCATCCAGCATGGTTTTTGCTGAGTAGGGTGCAAAATAATTCCCATTACGAAGAACAGATTGATGTTTGTTTTCCCTTCAGCGGCCAAATATGTGTTGCAAGTTTATCTTCCAACTCTATTGTGCATGTGATTTAAGACTGGAAGTCAGCGTGGTTACCTCGGGAGAAATGATGAAAAGATGCAGCATATGCTGATATAGGCTATTGTGATACACTAGCCCATGGAAATAATATACTTCACAAACCCAACAGACGATTTGATATGGAGAGCAAAGTCTCGCATACAAATGGGGCGTGCAGAGGAGGATGCATCCGTAGAAGCGAGTACTTCCCGTCAGAGAGGCCTAGGCTGTGTCTGTTGAGTGCAGGTCAGTCCTGGGGTGGGTTCAGGGCTGCAGCCCCCCGTGGGGATCTCGGGGAGCGTCTAGGCACATGCACATACATCCCCTGGGAAAGCCTCTTGGAGTGCAGCCCACTTCCCCTGTGCACGAGCAGCTGTCCCCATGCCAGCCTGGAGGGGAGCGGGGCAACAGCTTTGCCTTGTCCCAGCCCTTTCTGGCATGCTGTGCAAACCTGAGCCCTAATCCTACGAGCGTCTGTGCAGCGTCACCGCTAGAGAGGCTCAGCCCTGCCCAGATGTGCCCAGATGTGGAAGCGGCTGCAGCCAAGCTCTTCGGCGGAGATGCTTTCAGCAAGCCTGCTGTAGAGCACCCGAGGCTAATTAACAGCTCGGTAAAGATTAGGTTCCCATACGCCGAACACGAGATGCGTGTGTCTTCTGTTTGCGTGCATGGATATCGCCAAGAGCAGGAGGTCGGTCTCCTGATGCTGGAAAGAGGCTGCAAGGAAGTGCTCCCTCCTCGCCTGCCTTGACGGCCCCTTTGTGGGCACTCTCAATGAACCGGGGTAGATCATCCCCGACTCGAGGGCCTGCCGGAGACGAATCTCAGGACTACTTATACTGTGCATATAAATCCAGGTTTCCAGCATTAGGCTCTTGCCCTGTAAACTTCTTCAGGACAAGGATCTATCATCCTTTATTTGAAAAATCTCCTCCAAACTTATGAGGAAGACTTGGTACGTTACAGCGGCCACATGTTGCTCCGGTACATTGGACATTAGGTTTTATTGGGGAGCTGCGATCCCAGAGCAGAATTTGACTCCGCGGCGTTATGAATTGCCACCTCCGACAGTGGCCGGTGCTGGATTGCCGGGAGGAAGACCCCAACCAGAAAGCTGGATTTCACTGTGCACACCGGAGGGAAATTTATTCTTGACTCCACCTAGTCGTCACTGGGTATGTTGAAACAGGAGGGTGCATTAAGTTTACCCGAACTCATGTCAGCGCACGTGAGGCATAATTTCAGACAACGATTTTTTTTTCACATCAGCTGAAATGATTCTCAAATTTTAGTGTAAAAGCAACAGAGAGCCTTCACTAAGGGTCGAAAATACCATCTCATACAATACCTGCCAAAATCAAAGACTGAAATATTTATTCAAATATAAATGAACTCGGATTTATCAAAATACTACCTTGTCCCCCCCTCCCGCCGCCCCCTTTTTGGTTGTCATGGACACAAATGGCTGATTTTCTGCTTTGCATTTCTTTTGTAATGGGTACAATATGCTTCAGCGTCTCATTGGTACAGGGAATGAAGATGAATAACTCGCCATTATGTGATCTTCCAAAAATGTTAACCAGTGGGAAACTTTCTTGCTTTCCACTCCATTAGAAACAACAAGAAGGAACAAAGTTTGTATCTCTTCCATTTATGTGCTGCGAGGAAACATCTTTACAACAAGATCTCTTTAAAGCACTGAGCAGTTGCATTAGCAATTCTATGAAGATATCCCTGTAGTTACAAGCCATCAAGACCACCCTTTCGATAGTGTCCCTGTTCGCTGCCACAAAAAATGTTAATTGTGTTGACTTTGCAAGGGAAGTTACTGACCAAGAGTTTCCTGAAGCAGGACACTGCATAACACATGTATGAGAAATGATTTTACCATATATATATAAAATAAAATATCCCAGAGACATGATTTCACCATATATATATATA
>NW_005842540.1:559175-567657 GCF_000455745.1 Alligator sinensis
TATATATATATATATATAAAATATCCCATTGCTACACGTCGGAGAAGCTTTTTCTTTGCATGGTTAAGCTTCTGAATGTGGCAATTTACACTAAATGACAGAACAGGATGTTTAAAAAACACCAGCATCTTTGAAGCTTGATATAGAAGTGAAAGAGGCCAGGTCAGCTTTTCAGAATAGTGAAAAACGCTTGCTTAGGAAATGAACTTGCCGAACACGATGTGCTCAAGTGCACATCAAATCACCGGCAGTTTAGAGAATAACAGAATTAAATTTCAAAGCCTCCAAAAGAATGATTGTTCCACTAATTTCCTTCCAAGTTCCCGCGCAGAAAGGAGCAAAGCGCAAGGCGGGAAGGACAAGAGTTGATTTCTTTGGAAATTTCCAGCCCACAGTTTTGGTCTTGAAATGTCTGCCATGGGCTGATCAGAGTCCATAGCCGAGGAGCATGCTTCCTCTGTTACAGCTAACTTTGTAGGTTCTGGCTGAGGAAAAAAACAGGATAATGAGGCTTTTTTGCTATTCAGTGACTGTCTCAAAAGGCTTCTGAGCAGGCTTTCCCCTCGAGGCATATTGGTCCAAATTCAGAGGTGCGACATTTAAGGCAGTTAGGTTGCCTGGGCCAGATCCTGCCCCAGTTATGTGGAGACGGATCTGGTTGGCTTCAATATAACCGTGAACCTAAAAGCAAAATTGACTCCTCTGGGGCTAACTCAGATTTGCACCCAGATTCAGATAAGGCAGTGTACACGCACACCTCCCTGCTAGTTGCTTTTCTTGCTGTGCTCATCTCTCCTTGGTCCCGTCGCATGTTCACCACACCAACTCACTCCCTTGTCCATCAGTGCACGCGTGTGCTTGAGGAGCTGGACTTAGTGTAAAGAAGTCTAACATGTATATGACTTTTCAGTTTGGCCCTTAGTGATATTTGAACCCAGTGGGCCAAACTGGGAGGTGGAGACTGTTCCTCTCTGCCTTGCATCTTGCCTAAATATAAATGCTACCAACACTGAAAGCTGGGAAGCGGCTACACACTCTGCACCCCTGTTTTCTGCAAGCTTTTGGTACTTGCACCCTTCCTGGCTTGTGATCCGCAGTGCCAGCACCTAGAAAAGTGGGAGCCCTAGAAGAAAGGAGTGATGAATAAGAGGAATATTATTTTTGCAAACTAGAGATGACTAACTATGAATTACAATGGCAAACTCCCAGCACAGTATAAAAGCTGATCAGATTAGCAAATCATTGCTTTCCAGAAGCGTGTTGCAGAGCAGCCACTGCGAGCCCCAGATTCACACAGCTCTCAAGGGAGCGGAGAAAAAGCTGCATCCATAACGAGGCACCAGGAGTGAAACCGTCCAAACCAATAAACACGAGAGAGCCGTAGCTTTCCGAGAGGGGACCGGGTACAGATAGGAAGAGAGTGCGAGGTGCCACTAACCCCGCTTCCAGCGTTTGGGCAAATAACGCAAGCCGGGAGCGGGATGCACGGACGGAGAACGGCAGGGCAATGCAGATCAGCCTGTCTAATTTTACCGCTGAGCATCCAGCAGGCAATTAATCACTGGCCAGCCTGCTGCTGGGGGAAAGGAAGGCGGCAGAGAAGCAGAGTTCAAATAGCCAGGCAGAGGTCAGGACTGAGGATGTGCCACTGAGAGACACTGAACTACGGAAGAAGCATAACCCAGATAAAAGGAAGGTGAAATATATGCAGAATTTCAAGCACAGCCCGAGCATCTCATCCACCGAAAGGTTGATCAGAACCAAATGGGAATCGCCCGAGAGACTACACCTTCTTTCCCTTCCAGTTCTCTGACACTTCCTCGTGTGCCTCCGAGTGCCACAACTCAAAAAAGCATTTGTAGAAAAATCCGCACCTTGCGCCGCATACTCATAAACCCGAGTCCCCAGCCCGTGATTTAGCCGTAATCAAATGCAGTGTTTGCATCAGATGTTTTTTAACGTCTTACACACTTATTTGTATGTTTAAGTTGCCAGTGATTCATTTCAGAGTGCCTGTCCCTTCCCTCTGCCTTGGGGAGGCAATGTGGGAAGGGCTGATTCAATTGGGATTGATTTTATTTTGGGATGAAACCCGTTTGATGGAATCTGTGATTAAGTGGGGAGAGTTTTGCAGCTTTGTCGTGGGGATACGGGGAAAGCGCCAGGCAGCTGTTCAGAAATAAACTCCGAATCCTTTCTACATGTGCACGCTCATTATTTAATTTGTGTTGATTGCTTCTGCCCTTACACCCATCAGTCCTTCGTGCCCACTGCATCCTCGTACTGCTCTGCCTTGTTCTCTGTTTCAGAGGCATTTATCATCTGTTTGAGCTGCCTTTTGGAGTTCAGCACCTCTGATCTGTACAGGAAACCCCATTATGTGCAAACAAAATAAGATTACCGGCATATTTTATGATTGTCTGCAAAAGCCCTGCACGATTTTAATTGCAATCTGGTTATTCATGAAACAGATCTATAGTACATTTTCAGCTCAAGTGCTGTTGTTGACCTGAATCTTTTTAGACACTTTGGAAAAGGGAAAGTTGTTTCTAAGGTTATCACCGGTGAATTTTTAATACGCTTCCCAGAAATATAAAATAATGCACGATTGAGTAATAAATCCTGATTTTGATGGAACCTCAGAAGGAAAAGTGAGCTTCCTCACAGGGATGTAGACTAAAGTACTTAATGTAGCAACGATATGCCTAATTCTGTATGTGTGCTTACTACATGTACATGTACATGTTCATTTGGCCTGGTCCTGCGTGTGCATTTGGCCTGGTCCTAGTCCTAATTTGCACAGGACTAAATGAAACCAGGATGGGCACTGACAGAAGTGAAGGAGCATTGACAAAGATATCCAGACAAATGTTCAGGGGTCTGTTGAGTTTGCCAGCGTTGGAGTAACGGTGGAACGAGGCGCCTTTCCCAGCAGAAGCAGCGGGAAGACAAGTGCCAGGTGGGTGTTGGTGTCATCTGGACTCGCTCTTTGATGCTGTCTGTGAATTGTATACACGTGTGCTTTCCGTTCTGCGGCGAAGGTTGGTGCCTTCCTGCTGGAACGTTTTAGGAATACGAGGCTCGACATCTTCACTTCTCAGGGGATCGTCTGGAAAGGGCTGGACCTGGACCACACTCATGGCACATGAGCTCCTGCTGTATTGTATGCTAGGTTTTTCTCAGTTGCTGTCAAATATCACTGCCGTTTAGAGTCACCTTCCCAGGGATTGGGATCGTTACCCTCACCAGCTACGGAGTCTGAAGACGATTTTGGTAATTTTTTGCCTGATCCGGGATCAACAGCTGCAGCTCAGGCACGTGTTTCTGTGTGGAGTGGGTGGCTCTGGGGTCTTGATTTGGCTCATGATGCGCTGTTTCTTCCACTCCTGTTTTTCTGCCTCCTGTTGTCATCGTAAGGCTTCAAAGTACGAAGATCCTTGCAGCAGACTCGTCCTTCATTTGGGGCAGTCCTGGGCCCATAGTCTCCCATGGGTTGATATCGATGTTGCATTTTTTCAAGCTGGTCTTGAGGACTTCCTTGAATCGCCTTCTCTGCCCTCCTCTTGAGCGTACATCTCGACTGAGCTGGGAGAATAAAACTTGCTTTGGGAGTCTGGAGTCGGACATCTGGATGACGATATGTTGTGCAGCTGCCATATCCAGTGCAAAGGCTGTGCGTTCGCTAACTAGCCAGATTTAAACAGGAGAAGGAATAGAAAGCTGGTAGCAGTTTGCTCGGTTGTCTCCATCAAGTCCTTATCCTTGTTATTGACTCCAGGTGTCTGCTCACCTGCCTTTGTCCCACTTCCCTGTGTGGGGATGTCCCCTCCAGATAATCGCTGGAAACGGGGCAATAGCCCGTACTCCTGCAGCTATGAAGAGCAGACAGCGTTTGAAGGGTGATGGTCCCTGACAGCCACGTGCCAAGCAATTGTCCTGGTAGAATTCATTACATATTTTTTTAAATGTCCAGCTCTGAATAACTAGTCCTAGTTATGAGTAGGACTAGGAGAGATCAGCAGTAGATGAATAACACGAAGGCCTTGCGTATGCAGATAGCAGTAGTGTTCAAAGCCACGCTGCTGCCTTGTAGTTCAGGGATAACTGCAATTTTAGGCACTCGTTTCCAGCCTCCAGTGAAAAAGTCCACTTGGTGACACTTTAATAGATGACCAGAGTGTTTCCGTGGCTTTCCTGAAGCTCTCGCAAGGCACGTCTCTCCAACGATCACTTGCTCGTTCAGCAGCCCACAAGCGGCCGTGCTTTTACTGACCGCGTGGTCCCGCGCACCGTTCGAGCATTGCACGCTGCTGTAGCAGCCTCGCCAGGACGGGGAGCGGGTGGCTGCATACAAGACCGCATGCAGACAACACGCGTGGCTGCATACAAGAGCCAGCCCTCTTGATTCCCCGTCCAGGTACAAAACACAGGCGGTTTTGCACTGGACATTTGTGTTTTGGTAAGATGCCACAGGACAGGCTTCCTTCTGGACTGTGGGACAGGCACTCCTGCCACAGCGCTTGCGGCATAGCTACGTGGTTGGCTCATCAGTATTTCATACACTTATTTTAATTTATTGTCAGTGTGATTGTCTGTAAAAATGCTCCGGGCACTTTTCCTTTGGTTTATAAACAGGCAAAGGACTCTCAGTAGAGAGGAAGCCAAAAACATACTGATGAAGTGAGTGAATTTGGCTGATTCAAATGATGATGATCTTGTTTTCTAATAATACATTTGAATACGGGGTCTATTGACATTAGCATTTCTCTCGTGTAGCTGTAGCAGATTCACGCTGATTGGAAGGGCTGTACTCCCGTCGTATTGCCGGTTTGCAAACAAGGCATCCGTGCTCGATCGTCAAGTGCCAAGGATCCCGACCAAAAATAGGAGGCCTATAAATCCAGACCTCAGCCTCTGACTAAGTGGCCTGATGTTTCAAAAGCACTGAGCACCTTTCTCTCCTGGTAGGAGAGGATGTGATACATGCTGGAGATCTCGAATGAGCCGCTGGGCAGGTCTAGAAGACCAAGGAGGTGCCTCATTTCCCTCTCTGGTGCGTGGATATAATCTCGGTGCATGCCGTATCCACTGGTTTCCCTCCCCAGAAACCAGCTGTCACCCAGCAGTCTCATGCTGAAAGTAAGGTTGCATTTCTCTAGCTTCTCTGGTCCTTAGACTTGCATTTCCTATTTCCCCTGTACCTCGCAATAGCAATGTTCAGGACCGTGGTCAGGCTCTCAGGTACAAGCGAGCTCCATCCGCGAGCAGTGACGGAGCAGCTGAGCCGCCCGGCAAAGTTGATCGAAAGATAGCCCGGGTTCTTGGAAAGAAGTATGGAGGACAGAAGTCACCGGGTGCATAAGGATAGCAAGGCGCTCCGTTTTTACCATACTGCGTATTGCACAAAGACGGGCCCAGGGGACGCAGTACGTCGGCTGCTCTCTTCCAGGTGCTCCCGCTGAGCTAGGCTAGCACTCCCACGCTGCGCCGCAGCCTCCTGCTGCTCCTGCGCCGTGCTGGCGATGGTGGTGCCGAAGCGACATCCCAGACGCGAGGACCATCTGTCGGCTGCTGAGAGAGGGGCTCGCGTTCAGAAGTGCTGATTCAGCACGGCACGAGCTGACGGCCAGATGGGAGTAGGCAGAAGACACGCTGTGGGAAATGGTGGCCTGACAGAGAGAGTAGGAGGACTGCAAAATTATTTAGAGAAGGGGGGGAAAAGGGGAAAAGGAGGGAGGGAGAACCAGCCCAGGCCTGCTGCTCCGCAGCAACTTGCTCTAGTTTTTCGCTGCTTCCGGGCGAATGTCGAGCCTAATCCGGATCCGACGTGTGAAGCCAAGGACCTCGTTCCCATCGATTGCACTAAGAAGAGCCTTGACTCGCTTGGTTTGTTAGGGCAGTGCTTCGTGGAGATCTGTGCACTGCAGTGGGGCAGGGGGGCTCTAACTTTGTGCCCACGTGTCGTGCTGCACGCAGGTAGGGCTGGACTAGGAGGGGCACTGCCCAGGGGATTTGCAACCGTGCAACTCCTCTGATCGCCTCTTCCACCTCTGTGCATGGTGGGGGACCCTTGGGCTTGAGGATGGTTGTGTGGCCAGCGGCCTGCAAAGCCCCTGCACGCTCCCAAAGATGCCGCTCGTGAGGGCTGAAGTCTCCCCAGGTTTGGTGGGAAGCCAAGTCCTCCTGCAATCGCCCTATGTCTGGGTTGCCAACCCACCAGGATTGCCCTGGAGTCTCCAGGAATTGAATCTAAATCTCCTGCTGAGAGTCACTTAGGAGATAAATGATAGGGCATTCATTAAATAAATATTAAGTGTTGAATTCGATGTATGCTGTAGTCCAGCGGCCTTTTAAAACGTAATAATAATGTGCATACGCCTTCCTGATGTAAGGCCTATGCACTGCAATCCCGAACCGATGCACGCGGGCACGTTCAGTCATTAATGTCGTTACATAGTGTGATGAAACCTCCCGGAATAGATTCAAGCAGAGCTGGCCGCCCTACCTGGCATCTAGAAAAGGGGTTTCTTTTGAGCTCCCTGGATGATTGCAGCTCCTAGGTTCAGGTCAGGCAGCGAGGACCCACTCCTCAAAGCCAGCCTGGAAATCAGCTGTCTGCCCATGTGCAGTCGGCCCATAAAGCACCACCGTGATGGCAGGAAACGCTGCAGGTGGGACACGGTGCAGCTCCACTTCCTGCGCCCACGAGCGAGCCGACAAAGCCGGGCTCGGTGGTGGGAGGAAAGGACGCGGCCGTCCCATCGAGTGCAGGCGTCTCTGGGCGCCTTCGACAACCGCTGCGACCTGGGGGTTGAGATGGGAATCTGGGAAGAGTCCCAAGACACATTTGCGCACGTCTTGAAACACCCAGGCGCTTCAGAGGTTAAAGCAACCAATGGCTAAACAATATGTATGAAATATTAATAGCCAAGCTGAATATTTATGTCGTAACCAGGAACCTTGGTTTATTCTTTGCAGGAAGATTAAAAATAACGGAGAGAAATTGTGTTAGGCCCTCCCTTCCCCGGTCTCTGGAAGAAGTTCATGACTACTTAAAATATCTATTTTCACCTCCCAGAGTCAATAATTTGAAGAGAACTTTTTAGAAGTTTCTCGCAATGATGGGCTGGATGGAAAATGTGATGCAATCAGCACTGATTATCCAAGGCGAGGATTTTTAGTAATTCCCAATTTATTCCCTCTGCTGGATGTAGGCTGTTGTTTTAGAGAAGATGATCTGTGCGAAATGGCTGATCCATTTCCAGAGAGACTTTGACTTTCAAATGCTGGGATTACGTAAGGGGACACGCGTTTGGAAACGGCCACTGCTCTGATTTCACAGACCACGTTTTTAACAGAACTTCTCGGACAAAAGGAATAACCGGGTTTTTAAGGGGCGTCCACATCAGCGCAGCGTCGTGATGCATGTTGAAGCTGTAGCAAAACCGAGGCTTGTTTTTTCAGAAGTGATTTTATTTTTAGCAGGAAAAAAAATCCAAGACCCTTCAGTGAAAACTTCGAAGCAAATGAAAAGGGGGACATTTACTTTTTACTCCTGCATTATAGCTGAGTCCTGTACAAGGAAAACTAGTATCTGGAGCTGCGTTTTTGAATGTAACCATGTTGGTCTAAGGACAAAATATCTGGAGTACACTTTACCCTGACGATGATCTTCTCATCACTGGAGTAGGAGTGATTAACTATGTTTTAGCAAAAGAAAATGTTTGGGCTCAACTTCTCCAGTTTAGGGGCCTCCATTGGAGGAGCGCTCGTGTGCCGTTTCCTTTCGTTGTCTCTGTCTGGGAGGTGTGGCAAGCCGCGTGTGGTCCCCGGTCGTGGTTCCCGCAAAGCACTCGCCTCCCCCGGGAGCAGCCTGGTCCCTGGGATGTATTTGTCGCAGTGGCACTCCACTGAGCAGCAGCTCTCAGCCCACACACTTCTGCCTTCACTTAGGGCAATTCTGCGAGTTCAAGGTGATTTAATGATTTTAAACTAATTTTATCTGACTTATGCCAACTGGATCCGAAACTCCTTTTAAATGTGCAATTTTCCACAGCCATCCAAGCTTAAAAGTTCCATAAAGAGCTCCAAATGCTCAACCTTCTAAAATCAAAAGGAATGACTCAAAGGTCATTATTATCCCCAGAACATAGTGGTTCCTATTTTATTACTATTAAGTAGGATTTAGCTCTATTTTATTAAGGCTATTTTTACAACCATGTTAGAGGTTAATGCATTTCACACATAATCCACTGCCTAGCTTACTAAATGTTGAACTCATTACAGCCAAGTAATACATGGTGAAATTTTCTAGATAAAGTGATGCATTAAATGCCTGTGAAGAGTGAAGGACTAAGTGTCTAAGAATATCCACGGGAGGCAGGTGGCTGGGCTCCCGCCAGCTCCATGCAGCACTTAGAAGAGGGGTCCGGCCTGCAGTATTTTGCTCTCTAATTAACACTGCAGGTGATGTAGGACGGGG
>NW_005842540.1:567692-571919 GCF_000455745.1 Alligator sinensis
AAAGAGATGTGCCTTGCTACGGTGACCAAAAGTCCCCGTCAAGGTTGGTGCCGGCTTTGTTGGCCGCTCGCTGCTGAAGACTTGTAGGAGGTGACGTGGTGCGTATCTGTGGGTGCACCGCATGCATCCGGCGCCCGGTAGCATTCCCACCTAGAAAGACCACATTGCCCTGCTCCTCTCGTGCTCTTTATGGCAAGGGTGGATGGGGTCACAGCGGGTCTGTCGCTGAGCATCTCCTGCATGAAGCAGGATGATGCCCGGTTCTCCTGGCTGGATCAAGACAGCTGGCTGCCAGTCCTGTTTGAGAGCACGCGAGCCAGGTGGCTACTCCGCAGAGTAGTTACGTCCCCTACAAAACCCAGATGGAAAGTAATCAGTCACGGAAAGACAGTTATTTTGGGGGGTGGGGAAGGAGGGGGTTAAACCCCTTTTCCTGTCACCCAGGCCTGAATTCAAAGGCGAGGGTTGGAAGAATTGCACGGTAGACTTGGGCCGTGGGAAATAACGAGCTTACCTTGGTGAACCTCTGGGGCGAATCGCCCTCCAACGTGCACCAAAGCAGGCCCCGTGTCTGCAGCAGATTCCCTTATTACTTGTGACATGACATCATTTCTTTGCTGAACACCATCATTTCATGCAACGCCATGACCTAGTTTTAGAGGCAGGCTGGGATACAGCGAATCTCACAACGTATTCCTTGCTATGCCGAACCTTTGCTCCAGGGGCTGGTCCCCTTGTAAAATGGGGACCGGGCAGGCGATGGAGGCAGGGCCCAGACAGGCGCTCTGCTCCGAGCCCGCCGGCGGTCCCGCGGACGCGATGCGGAGGGCGCAGGGGAGCGCGCGAGAGACTCCAAACGGTCTCGTAGCCTCCTCGTTTCCGCGTACAGCCGGCTCCAGAGTGCTACCACTCCGCGCACACTTTCAGACATCCCGTCTCCCGGGAGCTTTGCTTTGCTGAACCTGGATGATGAGCGCTACCTGATCTGAATGCAGATGCTCATCAATCACTGGATTGATTTCGGGCTTATCCTCTTGGTTTTTAAAAGCCACAGCAGGAAAGAGGCTCCCTGCACCCCAGGCTGTCTCGCCCAGCTCTGGGCTGGCCCCCACAGCCCGTGGAGCTGCCTTGGCTGGCGGGCGGCTGGACCCGGTTTCATTGACCCACACTCGCTCGTCCTGACCCGTGGATGAGATTGTTTATTTTTCCCAAATGTGTCCTGTTTTAGCCTTTGCTCAGGGCCCCTCTGCCTCTTTAAGGGGGTTTTTCTATATTTTGTTTAACTTTCCTGACTGCCTGCTGGATGGTTGAATGACTGTTTGTGTGGTGCTATTTGTTGAAGGCTCTAGGACTAGGGAGACCATATTTTTGCGGTCTAATATGGAGCGTGCTGAGCTGTCTTTGAGCTCTGGTCTCCGCTGAGCGCGGCCAGGGGAGAAACCTGGCCAGACTAGAGAAGAAATGCCCCCGAGCCTTTTGCTTGCCATGGCTGTTAAGTGACGTTTCTCTGTTTTACTAAACCCAGAAGCTGCAAAGAGACGGGCTGTGAGTCTGATGGTTGCATTTCAGGGCATGTCTGGAGCTAAGGGATGTAGATGGGGGAAATAAAAGCACTCGGGGGGGGTTCGCATCCTTTCACCGCCGAAGCCGAGTGTCGCCCTTACAGAAGTCCTTCTGCTTGGGGTGCGTGGGTGAAGGAACAAGCAATGGAAGGAGGTCCAAGATCAATTCTGGCTGCTGGAAAAAAGAGTCCAGTTTGGGGGTGCTTGAGAAATACTCACAAAGTTTGTGTTTGAATGGCAAAACCATTTCTTCTCAGCATCGGTTTTCAAAGGGCACCTGGGTGCACGTGCGCAGACTCCCTGAGAAGCCCCACGAGAAAGACGGTGCGATCCAGGTCTCGGTCTGGTCCTTTTGAGGCAGGGACAGCAGCAGGGACACTGCGGGTTGCAGCGGCACCTCCTGTGCCCACGCTTAGGGAGGGCTGCACGCGGCCGCTTCTTCCCGGGTCAGTTTGAGGTTTTGCTTTCTGTACCGTGGGGATGCAGAGATAAGGCTGCAGGGTTGTATCCAGCTCCGCAGAGCTGGGAGGCAGATCCCTTTAGGCTCCTTTGGAAATCCCAAGCTGCCCTTTGCTTCTCTCATGCTCAGTCCTCAAAAAGTTCAGCTAATTGCTGTTTGCTGCTTGCATCTCCCTCGTCTCAGTTGCTCTGTTGAGAGGATCAGGATGGCACCTTTGAGCTGCAGAGCCTGCTTTCCCATGACCTTCTGCTGGATCAGCTTTCGGTGCAAGACGGGTATTGCATTTAGACATTTTTCAGGGGAAAACCATCACAAGTCCTGTCTGTCCATCATCTCAGATCTACGGAGCGTCTCCTCTGTGACAGAAGAGGTTATCTGCTTGTACAGGACTCAACGGTGCTGTCACGGCAGATGAAAGTCCTCCTGAAGTCAGGAGGAAGTATGAGCAAGCTCCCCGCGTTGGCAGCTGAGACACAGAAGCAAGCAATCGGTGTGTGTGCATGGTGAAGTGTGCACTTAGAGCAGACAATTTGGAACAAGCGGGTGTAACAACAGTGGATGGTGAACTGAAGTGGACACAGAGGCAGTAGCTGCCACGTTGACGATTAGGTCTCAGGCTCTTAGCGGAGATCTGTTGCAAAGACGGATAGCATCACCTCTTGGTGAATGACACGAGATCTTTTAGCGTCTTGATTTTGTATTTGTCAGTCCTGCGCTGCTTGACTTGCTTCATTTACTTTTATGGCAGTGCTTGGGTGTTATTGAATTAAGTGATAATAACACTGTTGTGCTGGTTTATGAGGCAATAATCCAGTTCCTGAGCGTGGAATCAACGAGGCCAAAGACTCTGTAGTTAATCCTGATCAGAGAGCTGGATTATTGCTGAGTAAAACAGCGTGATGGTCCTGTTAGTGCTTTTACAAGTGCTGTGAAAGAGAGGAACAACGGAGAGAAGCGGCTGAGCTGCGGCAGGAAGCAGCGGGTCCCCGGGCCCGCAGAGCACTTTGGCAGGGCTGGGAAGGGGACTCTGATGCTCTGCGTAGGTTTTCATGGGGTGAATTTTAAAGTCCATCTTAGAAAATACGAGTTGTCTGTGGCATCAGTGCACTGGACAGGGGTGCACGGTACCGTTTAAATCCATCTCGGTCTTCATCTTAGCCCACCAGCCGCCAAGAGAGAGGATGGAGATGGTCTGTTCTCTCTGGCTGCCGGGGATGGGATTAGGGGGAGCAACGGGGGAGACGGCAAGCGCTTGTGGGTTGTGCTGGATCGGGGAGCTCCACATCTGGCTCTCCGGGTGGTTAGCATCCCAGGATCTTGTCTCACTCTCTGTGCTTTTTGAAGACTTTTTGAAACTAAAACCCTGGGTTTCTTTCTTCATTTATAATAAGGGTCACAATAAAAGCTATACAAGGTGTTAATAGTTTGTGTGCAAATACCACCCCCCATGTGCATATGTTTCCTAGGGGTCTGCTCGTTGGTGGTGATGACTGTTTGAATACCTGTGCAATATCTGAAGATGTAATTACAATTTGCCGCTGCCACGCGTGACCTCTATGGGAACGAGGCAGTGTTTTTGGAGAGGGATGCTTCTGAGCTCCTGAGGCATGCAACCCGGTGGCAGTGCTGTATCTGACACTATAACCAATGCACTTCCTGCCTTTTCCTACAGCATGGGACATATTTAACCAGACGAGGACCTTCTACTTCTGGACCATAAAAGCCGAAAGATTAATCACAGCCCCAGTGAATAAGAGGTGCCCGGTGCTGATTATATTTTCAGCTCCCTTAGCGCAACTGGTACGCCACGCAGACTTGCATTAAGGCCCTTTGTCTCTTGTCTCACAGGGTTTGCTGGGATTACCCCAGGAGCAGGGGGGGGTGAGGAATAATGCAAGGAGCCGGCCAGGTTACCTGAATAGGCCTGGGGGTGAGTAGGGGACGGGGATATTCGGTTTGCAGTCTCTGGTGGAGCACGGAGGGGACAGTGGCGCTTTGCTCAGCTCCGGACAAGCACGAGAGCATTTTCTTGTCCCTGCTAATTGCTTGTGTTGCTGCTGTGGCAGCCCTGCTGTGCGCTGCGAAGCAGCTCTGCAGATGCCCGCTCTTCTTTCTGCTTTTGATGGTTAATAAAGCTCTTTATTGAATATTCAAACAAAAAAAAAGTGGCGGGGGGGGGGGGGGGGGGGGGGGAAAGAGAAATGT
>NW_005842540.1:571950-579222 GCF_000455745.1 Alligator sinensis
GGAGAGGAAAATGACTAATTAATCTTTAAAGGTCTAAACTAGCACCAGTGTGTTTTTGCGGCTCCCCCGGCAGAGTTCCTTGCACAGTTACTGAAAGTCAAGGGAAGAGAAAACGAAGCACAAGCGAACAGCAAAGTCGATTTAAAAAAAAAAAAATAGGGCTCCTACTTATTTTTAGTAAATAAAATCCAATGGAGGATGATTCACAGACCCTCGTTTCCTGGGGAGAGACTCGCTAAGTTTAGAGGCAACCTCTCAGTGGTTGCTCTAGGATTTGGGGGCCTTTAGAAAGAAATTCTAAGCTATTCCCAAAGGTTTTAGCGCAGTTGTGGCGCCGTCTTGGCAAAATAATTGGTAGAGCTAACAGGAACATGCTTGCATAATGCAGGGCCCCCCAGGCCAGTGCCCCAACAACACTGTAATTAAATCCACATCTGCTTCTGCAGTAGCTTGTCCAAAAAATAAGCAGCCAATCAGAATCTGTTAATGGGTATATTAATGAAGCCAATAGAGCAGTATTCAAGAGGGACAAGGAATTATTATTCTTGCCCTTTACATTTTCAAGGTGCAGCGTGTCTCATTTCTAGGCATTATATCAATAATGTAGAGTCTTCTATGAGCAATAGCATACGAGCAGGGCACTTTTCATCTGGTAGATAATTTAGTCAAAGTGGAGTTGATTCAAGCTTGCAGAGCGAAAATTATGTCTCTGCTTAAAAGATTCAATATATTTTTGTTATTGAAGAGTGTGTATTTTTAAACTCTTTGTAATGTGTTTTCTAAAGGAAGAGAAAGGAAAGTGCAATGAGCTTTTTAAAACAGGAACAGGAACTTCCCTGGGCCAAACTGTGCCAAAATGCATTTGTAGCGTATTATAAGTTTTATATTCGATCAAGGAACCGTAGAGACAGAGAGAGAATTAAAAGGCCGTCGCGCTCCCTCTCACTCCTTTCTTTTCCCCCGCGCGTTGCAGTCTGGACGGCAAAACCACGAGCTCGGGAAGAAGCTGCATGTTGCTGAGGGTGAGGTGCTTTCCTGCTCCTGGGGGTGTAAATCTGACTTGAAGCTTTATGTATAATAATGGAGCAACGTTGTTTCCCACTCCCAGATTTCCTGCCTTCCCTCCATTCTGGAGCGGGACCTCTCTCCTCCAAATCTCCCCTTAAATCTCACTTCATCTGGCACCTCACAAGGATGCTCCACCACGTGCTGATTGCTTGCACCGGCACAGACTAACTTGGGAGGTGGGAAGCATTTACCTACTTGAAAGTCCGACCGTTGGCCTGCCTTTCATTTACGTTTGCCAGTGAACTCTGTTTCTCGTTTAGGTTGCGAGCTACTCCACTTCAGACAAGACCCGTGTTTTACCCTCTTTCTGTACAGCACCGAGCGCCCTGGAAGTGGTCCGCAAATAAAGATATGTTTTGGGTTTCTTAATAATGAGCCTAATAAACTCACAAATTTAACAGGCTGAGTGACAAGGGGAACTGGTGCATCGGACCATGATGATAACTATAAATAACTGTGCCTTCATATCAGAGATGCAGCGGTGGTGTCAGAAATAGACTCCAGTGGCAATGACGGTGCTACGTCATTGAAGTGTGTCGACAGAAAGAAAGTCCTCCCCGCGCATGCACGCGCACATGCATAATTGCATACGTATCCGTGAGACCCTCCTCATTTAGCAGGACAGTTGTCACAGTCTTGTCTAACTTGTTCTTGAATCTCTGCAGTGTTGATGCTTTGACCAGTTTCTGTGACAGTCTGTTCCACTGGCCTCTTGTACATTTTTGCCTAGTAATGAGCCTTAATTATTCCTTAGGAAGCTTCAGGCTGCAGGATGAACCTGCTTTGTTCACCTGCTATGAATCAGGCAGCCGTTTACAGGGCTTTGTAGTGTAGATGCATCTTGCCGAGCATATTGTGAGGTCTTCTCACCTCCCGTTTGCAATCCTGTAATGTCCCTGTGGCAACGATAGCGACTGCTTCCATGGAAAAACAATGTTAGGAAAATATTTAATCTATTCTTAGTTGCTTCAAATGCAATTTAGCAGCTAGGTACAAGGACCACAGACAGCATCATGTCACCAGGCAGCTCTCTGTGGATCCCCAGCAAGTGCTCAGCAGACTACAAATGGTCCCTGAATCACGGTTCGGGAGCACGGGAGTCTGTTGTATTCGTGAGATCCCTCCTGCTTTCACTCTCAGTATGCAAAATGTGTCGCGTGCACCGCAATATTCACTCCAGTGACACCTGCCTTATCAATATCTTTTAACTCTGGTTTTAAAAAATGCATCATGCAACTGGTACACTAAGGAGACTCTTGGACTTGCGCGGTGGAGGCGAATTAAAAAACACCAAAGTCGTATGCAGGAATTGGACTGTCTGGCAGATCTCGGTAGTTACCAGAGCTACAGTCCTGGTATGACCTTCAGTCCTGTTAAGTTGCACAACTGTTTTTGCAGTAAATCGTTAGATGTATTTGCTTCTATCATTTCTGTAAATGATGCTGTGAAAACATTTTGCCCGCATACTTTGCCGGTTGATGAGGGAAGGGAGGCCGTAGCAGAAAGATTGGCCACGTGACAAATATCTTTAAAATATGACTGCCCTCTGGTAAGAAGACACCTAGCATTTACACTTCCTCAGGCTGACAAAGGGTGTTTGCACCCGAAAGCTTGCAAAGAAGAATTTTCACAACTATCTCAGTCGGTCTAAAGCGTGCAGAAAAAGACAATATTTTTTGGCAATTTCCTAGTTGGTCTAATAAAAGGTATCATTTTTGAACCAAGAGTTCTCGATTTTTGCATTTCAGATTTACCCAAAGGACCTTGTCTGCCCGTGTCCGGAGACCAACACGGCTGCAACCTGTACCCCTGTAGCATTTACACCGTGCTTTTCGGCTTCAGAGCATTTCCCGCACATCAGCTACTCAGTGGTATTGATCTTAATTTACAGATGGAAAAATTGGTGACTTAGCACCACAGAAGGCAGCGGGTTTTGGACTATTGAACTCCCTGTCCTGTGCTGGGACCGGTAGACCACCTTGCCCGTCCTTTAATGTTCGTATTCCACCTTCGTTAGTCCACGGCCCTGTCTCAAAGCCAGTCTCGTTGCATGAGACTCGTGGGATGGAGCCCCAGTCTTTTATAGCCACAACCAATGTGGGCAGAGGGTGGGCTGCATTTCTTGGAGACTTTGCCAGGTTGTGCTCTGGGGCGTCTGTTGACGGAGTAGCAAAACTCCCAGTGACTTTGGTGCAAGTGGGACTGGCCCGGCGCGGGAGGCGTTTGTAACGGGGTGGATCTGTCGTGACCGCTGACCTTCTTCCCCCTTTACAGAAGGCCTGCCAGCCCGGTGAAGCTTCAGATTAATCTCTGGCTTTCCCAGATCCCGTGGAGAAGTACCCCTTCAATATTTTATTAGGAAGCCCCTTCATCCTTTGGCTGTAAGCGTTGTTATTTTCTGTCAATTAAATAGTACACGAGTGCTACAAAGCTGGGTGAGATGCTGACAGGCAGAGGGTGAAGCACGGGGCCGAGCCAGAACTGGAAATTCAGATTTTAATTCCAGTTGGGAACCGAGACCAAAGCATTCAGAGCTCACCCAGCCATACTTGGTGGCAGCAGCAGCTAACTTTAAAAAGTCCTTTTCCTTTCAAGCTGGTGACAGCACATTTCTTATCAGTTCTCCTGGTGTCTGCAAGCTCTGAAATGCATAAACATGTAACTCGGAGACTCGGAGGGCTCCACTTACCAAAGAATACATTAATATCAGGAACTCTTTGTGGAGGAGGGTTGAAAAAAAGTTTAAAAAGCTCATCTGAATTTTATTTTGTCACTGCTCCTTTTTATCATTCCTTCCTGCTCGTGTAAGGCACTCGATCCCAGGAAGGACTCCGGCCCATTAAAACGGGAGTTTGCGAGCGCGGGGAACAGCACAGAGGACGAGGCGATTGCTTAAAATCCTTCCCGAAAGCTGCCTCCCCAACCTACGCAGGCGCATCCTGGGGGCTTTCCTTGGGTGCACAGCTGCGTGTTTGAGCAACTCGTGTAGCATGAAAGCGGCTTATAACCCTTCTCATTGCTTAATAAGGAGGTTTGCAATTCATAATTAAGCTTTCCCAGTAGAGAGTAACAGCTCAAGTAGCAGTGGGGAAAAGTGCTGCCGAGACTCCCCTTCATCCTGGGTCTTCATCACTAGAGTCAGAGCAGGCGCCGAGCCGATCGTACAGCGGTGGACTAGGTCGTGGGCGTCTCCCTTGCACCTCACGTGAAGTAGATTTTCTTTCCTTGCCTTTGTTTTAAAAGTTGTTTCTATTAAAGGGTCAAAATGTATAGAGCTGAGTTCTTATTATGGGTCGTCATATAGCAATTGGGTTTTAGTGATGTTCCTGCAACTACAAATATACAGCTGCAGGATGTGTCAAGCCCCAAGGGTATTATCGGTCTCATGCCAATTTGGACAGGGAGCATAGATGGGTAACCTCATTTACACCCCCTCATGGCCTTCTCCACGTGTTTGCAAGAGGTTCTGGTACTTCCTAGGTAGGAAAGAGACGGTCAGCGCCAGCAGGACCGGGATGGCACCGCTATAGCATTACCTGGACCTTTGTCACAAGGTTGTTTGTTGCAGGCTGAAACTTGGTACCGCTGAGTTCAGCGAGCCAGGCATCCTCACTGCTAGGGAGCTGGGAACAGGTGGAGTAAAGGCTCTGCTTATAAAGATGCAAAAATTAGGGGCTGACTCTGTATGTGTGTGTGTGGGTGCGTGCATGTGTGCTGGGTGTGCACACTGCTCGATGCAAAGGATTTGCACACACCTGCCTCTGCCTGCATGCTGCCCTGACTTGCCGGGGTCCTGGGACGTGAGCACGACATTCAAATGGACTTAAGAAGAACCTACCTTTTTTTTTTTTTTTAGAGTGCACTATCGAATATTTTGCTGTTAGTGAATTGTCATTGTGACCCTGGAGCACTCTGGAAGCGGTGTGCACAAGTGGGTGTGAAAGGGCAGCGCGGGGTTGGTGTCATTACGAAGACGCTGCCCGGCGCCGCGCGCTTTGGTAACGAAACAGGAGCAGAGTCTTGCTAGGAAGTGCGTCTGGCCAGAGCTCGTGCCCGGCCCTGTTGTTATACGAAGCTCCTGGAGGTGGTGCCATTGAACAAATACATCACTCGGGCGTTCAGATCTCTCCACGCTCTCTGAGCTACCCTTACCAGCCCTAGGTGTGCACCAGTGCAGCCAGTTGGGGCACTGGAGGATGCTTAGCGAATGACTATCCAGGGAGATAGGGCTTCCCGCAAGGGGTCCGGCGCTCGGAGTCGGTGCAGGGCTTGCTGCTGCGCGGCGCTGGGCATCGGCAGAGCCCTAGGGAAGTCGTCGAAAACAAAGTGCGGAGCAGTGGCATTGCTGAGGCCCCTGTGTGTGATCGCTGCAAAGCTGGATCTTGCGTGAACTGGTTATGTTGGGATCAGAGCTGTCACTTAAGTGCTTCCTTTCCGTCTAACTAGAGAAATGCTTTGTGAAAGTGGAGTGGAAGCAGGCCTGGTGCTGGTATTCAATTTGCCATGCAGGTGATGAGATCCCCCAAATGCCCCAAATCCTTGTGTTGTCATTAGCTGTGCGTGAGGCTGTGCAGTGAGTACCCTGGGCAAAGCGTGTCAGATTTGTGCCTGTCGTGTGCCCAGGAGGGAAACTCCTTTATGGGTCCTAAGGGGTGAGATTTCCTCCATGCACTCGGGTGGACGCGCGTAGTCGGCTGCCCAACAGACGTAACCGAAGAAGGAGTAGAGCCTGCAGCAGGCTTCGAGGAGCTTTGGGACTTCCTGTCAAGTGTGACCCCAGATTTCTAAGAGGGAGGTTGCACATCTTCTAAATCCCTATTCCGAATTTCATCTCTCTGTTGCCAAAGTTTGACGAAATTGTGGAAAAGGGCAACAAAAAGTCCTGCGAGGCAAACCGAGTCCAGTGCTTGGGTGCCCCTTGCCATCCTGCCCTCCTCGCTGTGCTCCCGAAGAGGTGCGTGCTCCTACCAGGTGGTAAAAGGCTGCTGAAACACCCCAAACGGAGGATGATTCCCCCCTGTCTGTGCTCCTGGGTCTCCCGACTCCTTTCCAAGCGTCCCTCTCCCTTTTCTTTGCTTCCTTTCTTAAGCCATTTGTGTCCTTCTGTTCTGCAAAACTGACCCTGCATGGCTTAACTATTCCAGATAAGTCTGCGCTCCCCCTGCATGCCCCCCTGGGGTGCCTGGATGCCGCTTATTTTGTGCCCTCCGTGTTTCGACAGATTGGACAGTTCTGCCGTCCCCAGCTCCTTCCTTTCTTTATTTCCATATTTGTGTTTTGTTAACATTTTTCCCTTCTTGCTGGTATGTTATCACTCTTTCTGCTAATGTCGCTTCCTCCCTGCCCACACATCTCCTTATTTTAGCTGCTTATGCCTTCTTCTCTGCTGTCTTCCCTTATGGAAACAATAACATATGAAGCAAATCTCGCAAACTTCAAGCATGCTAAACTTATTAGAATGCATATTTCTCATTAAGGCTCTCCGTTGATTGGATGGTTATTAGGTCTGCTTGACCCTTTGTACTTTCTGGACCTTTAGGATTACATCCCATCTGTTTAGATGGCGGTAAGTTCATCCGCAGCCACTCAGTTCTGTCTCAGTTACAAACTCCGTACGTGGCTTGAAATCCCTTCTTGAAATGAGGACCGTGGCTATGTCACTTCAGCTCTTTGTGTGGCAGGTTCCTGGGCAGTAAAATGAAGGTGTTGGTTGTCCATGTCACGTGGAGGGTATTGATATTTGTAAAGAGCCCAGAGGCGTTGCAGAAGGCTGCGGTGTCGCTGTAAGACTTCAAAAGTCAAAGCCATCAGGACAGAAAAGCCCGCATGGGTGCATTGTAGGATCCCTTTCAGACCTCTGTCTAGCTCCCGTTTAAAAGTGGTTCAGTTTCTTCCACCTGCTCCCGCTGTACGGCCTTTCCAGAGTCTCGCTGAGGGCTAGAAACCTTTCTTCTCATTTCCCGTTTAATATTTTTCATGCCTGGTTTATACCCATTTCTCCATTACCGTAAGCGGTTGTTTTCTCTCCTTGGCATTTGCCCTTCTTGATGTATTTGTGAAGAGTAATTGCATCCCCTGTCCGCCTTCACTTTGCTAGGCACCGTGGGCCATTTCGCTTCTCGATTCCCCTGGTCATCCTTGTAGTCCTTCTCTGCACCCCTTTGCACGGTCCTTCATGTTCAAGAAAGGTTCATTGAGAGCGGT